>NC_058403.1:62455682-62578776 GCF_002201575.2 Neomonachus schauinslandi | reverse complement strand
GAAGGAAGGAAGGAAGGAAGGAAGGAAGGAAGGAAGGAAGGAAGGAAAGGAGCCACTTAAAAGCAGATGAGGATGAGGCAGGTTTCTAAAAAGGAAGATTCCCTCCTCCTTATAGTTTCAGGTGAGCCCCCTATTCAGCAGAGATCATTAGCAACCTGTTATCATTATTAGCTGAATGGTGATTTCCTGGACTACTTGAAATGGTTTGTTTCCGTTCAGTTCCCAGGAAACATAGGTGCACATAATTGCATTTCCTGGCCCAGTGACTCCTGGGTTAGCTGTATTTATTCCCGGAAAAGGCCATGGAAAATGAAGTAGGGGCTGACTTTCTGAGACCAAAAGAAAGGCACATTGTGAAAGACAGTGTGTTCTCAGATTTCTTTCAGTTATCAAAATCTGACATCCCAGCCATTGTCCTGAGATTGTCAGTTTGGAGTAAGAAAGTAAAAGTTCAACACTGCTAGCTTCGAGTGAGCCGCCTCATTTTAAACGTGGTCCTCTCCAATCTCATTAGGGAAACAGGCATAACTGAGTTCCTATTTCCCTTTCACACCTGGGAGGGTCCTTAAAAACTCCTTTGTTATCCCTCTTGAGTCCCCCAACTCCCCCACACACCCCAGCACCACTTCTGGGTGGCTACTTGATTCCCCTCATTTGAGTTGTCTTACCACCCAAGGCCTAGACGCTCATATCCAATACTATAATCTTTTCCCAGATGACGGGCTTCTCCCTGCCAGTCCCAGCCCCAGGGCAATTTTTTTGAGGGGATGAGCACAACTAGCAGGTGAGGGGGCAAAGAATAGGGAAGTGTTGCCTGTTAGGACCCTGTGCTTCTGGAGGTTAGTCAGTCGATTCTGATCTCTGCACTTTAGTAATACTTTATAAATACATCCTGCATGCATTGTCCTAAGAAACAAAGCTGGTGTATTCCTTTCCCGACCTCCCCAAACCACATGAGTTAACCAGTATTCTGTAAGGGGCAAACACCACGCAGCCCATACACAAAGGTAATGCAATGGCCCTGCCTTTACCGAAGGGCTCAAACTGGCCTTTAAAACAACAACAAACATGATCTCTATGTTCTTCATCAGCCTCCTGCCACCATCCTTAGTTTTTGTGTCTCTCTCCCTCAAAATGACAGGAAACCAGTGTCTTCATTCAGAGCTCAGGATCATCTTTCATCTCCCCCATTTCAGGGCGTAAGAAGAGTCATAGAATTATATAGTTCTCATGACTGTAGGGATTATCTATTCTAATCCTCCCATTTTACAGATGGATGGTTTGAGGTCTAGAGGTAGGAAAGGGCCTGTTCAAAGTACAGTTAATTCGTGGGTAAGTGTGAATAGAAAGCACATTCCTGTTTCTCAGTTCTGTGTTCTTTTTTTTTTTAAGATTTCATTTATTTATTTGAGAGAGAGAGACAGAGACAGAGCATGACCAGGGGGGAGGGGCAGAGAGAGAGGGAGAAGCAGATTCCCCGCTGAGCAGGGAGCCTGATGTGGGGCTGGATCCCAGGACCCTGAGATCATGACCTGAGCCGAAGGCACACGCTGAACTGACTGAGCCACCCAGTGGTCCCTCAGTTCTGTGTTCTTTATGCAAAACACCAAACTGTCTTTAATTCTACATCCTGTTCCTAAAGATAGAATTTTAGGTAACTATCAAATTGAACATGATCTGTTGTCACAGTCATAGGAAATGTTAATGACTGATAATACCGTAATGAATTGCCATCTTTAAAGAATTTGCCACTCAACCAGTACCTAAGCATAATAAAGAAGATTGAAATTTCTGAGGATGGTATGTAAAATACTTTTGGGCAGCCATGATTGCTATTATATCATGTTACACAGCCACCTTCTTCCTTTAGGTTTTAATACTGGGTTTATTTGTGTGTGCCTGTCAGTCAGTATGGATTTATGTCACAGAATTTACATTAGCATGGTAAGGGACCTGAGAGCTCATCTGTCCAGACCGTTCTTTTCATGGCTGCATTATCCAAGGTTACCCAGCTCGTTATTTGCACAGCCAGAACTTATACCCAAGGAGGACTGATTTTTTTGGACAGTGGTTAAGTTATCTGAATCTGATGATAAAGTGATTTGAAAAAAGACATGTATCAGAATCACCTGGATAACCCGGGAAACTTAAAAATATATAAATACTTGTCTATCTCTTCTCCCTCAGCCCTACTTCTGATTCTGTAGGCCTAGAGAAGATATCCAGCAGCTCTACCTTTTTTTTTAACATTACAATATAATTTCCTTATAGTAAGGTGTGTAAATGTTGAGTACAAAAAGTCATGATTTTTTTATGCACACATAGGTATGTACTAAATATATCCATACACATACCTGTATTACCAATGCTAAGATTAAGATTAAATCAGGATTTTTATGCACACATAGGTATGTACTAAATACATACATACACATACCTGTATTACCAATGCTAAGATTAAGATTAAATCAGGATTTCTAGATCCCAGAAAACCCATTTGTGATCCTTCTCAGTCACTAAACTCCCCTTCCTCCAGGATAACTTACTTCTTTCACAATAGATTATTTTGCCTGTTTTAAAACTTTATATAAATGGACTCATATAATGAGTACTCTTTTCTGTCTGACCTCTTTCACTCAGTAGTTTATCTGTGAAATTCATCCCTGTTGTTTAATGTATCAGTAGTTTGTTCTTTTGCATTGCTATGTAGTGTTCTATTACATGATTATATCACAATTTGTTTATCCATTTGACTGTTGAGAAACATTTGGTTTATTTATAGTTTTAGTTATTATGAATACAGCTATAATGGACATTCTCATATATATATTTTTTTTGATGGAAATATCACTTGCATCTGTTGGGTATATATCTATAAGTGGAATGATGAGGGCTGCATCATTAAGGTACTGTATCATTAGGGTATGTTCATATTTAACTTTCAAAGAGATTGAAAAAGTGTTTTTCAAAGTGATTCTAGAATTTAACACTCCTATCAGCAATGTAAGAGAGTCCCTATTTTCCTATAGTATTGTCAACCCTTGGTATTTGTCAGATTTTTCAATTTTAGTCATTCAAGTAGATATGCGGTGGCTTTATTTTGCTTTTTTCTGATGATTAAGGGTAAGCACCTTTTCAAATGCTTATTGTCTGGATCCAACTGTTTTTTTGATATATGTATTGGAAATATTTTTTTCTAGTTTGTAGCCTACCTTTCCACTCTCTTCATCAAAAGAATAAAGTCCAATTTGTTATTCTTTTCTTTATTGATCCATGTATTTTGAGTCTTGCTTATGAAATCTATGCAGTGGTCATGAGCATAGTCTTCTATGTTTTCTTTTAGAAACTTGATTATTTTTAGCTATCACATTTAGAACTCTGATCCATCTCAAAGTACTTTTTGCATATGGTGGTACCTGTAACTGTTAAAAGCTTTCCAATTAATTTTAATGCTCAATCCTGATTTAGAATCACTGGGAATAAGAAGATTTAGAATCAGGTTTGGGTTCAAATCCCATTTGTGTCATTTAATAGTTGAGTGATATTTTCCAAATCCCTTTCCTCATATTAAAAATATGGATAGCAAGGTTTTGGAGATATTAAATGTAATTATTTAAAGAGACTAATACAGAAGAGAAGCTCATTAAGTCATAGCTCTTTTTATTTATGTCCTTTAGAAGGATGGGGCAAGTTAGGTCATTTATCATAAAATGTAGCTATTATGATTATTTAGGTTTTGTTTTCTTTGCTTCAGTCTTCATTAACTGATACACACCCACAGGTCACTGATAGTGATTAGTAGATTATCCTAAAGGTTAGATTTAGGTAAGCTTTTTAGAGGTAAGATGGCTACTTTTAGGCTAATAGCTTATAGAATTTAAATAAACTATAAATTCATGGCAGAACAAAGGGTGATAAAAAAAAATCCATAGCATTTGGCTTGAAAACATATCTGTCATTTCAAAATTCAAATGAGAATAATTCACAGTAAAGAGAAAAATATTCTGGATTCAACAGGTAATAAATCCTACTTTTCTATTTTGGGAAAAGTCACATAAATTGCCTGGATGGCTCTATGCTTTGTATTGTTGCAGGCACTTTGCTCTGTCCCACAGGGGAATCTCACAGGATGTGCACATGCTGCTAGATACATATTCTCTCTTCTCTTGTCCAGACATTTACATGCCTTTATATCCTGCACCAAACTTAATTTTGCTGACAGGGTTGAGGCGGTCAGTGCATGTGCCTCTACCTTATCTGATTGTCTCAATTTCTCATCTTTAGGTCAGAGTGCCTAGAAAATTCGATTCGAAGGGATAGACTCCATTGATGATATAGTGTTTATAGAAGAGGTTTATATATTTCACAAACAAGACCTGTGTATGTCTAACCTTTTCCTAACTTCCCCAAGGAACTGCTAATTTGGTCTCTTAAGCCAAAGGGAGAGTTGATTGGGTTCCTCTGAAAACTAACCTTGAGACAAAGATGAAGTTTCTTAGTTTATTTGGGAAGTGATCCGCAGAAGCAAAAATGTGGGAGGGGAAAAGTGAGACAGGAGAGGGAAATGCTGATAAAGTATGCATTCAGTTGCTGGGGTGTATTGTGCCCCCTGCCCCAAATTCATATTTCTTTTTTTTTAAGATTTTATTTATTAATTTGAGAGAGAGACAGAGATAGTGACAGAGAGAGCGAGAGAGAGCAGGAGCAGGGAGGAGAGGGAGAAGGAGGCTCCTCACCGAGCCAGGAGCCAGGAGCCTGATGTGGGGCTCAGTGCCAGGACCCTGGGATCATGACCTGAGCTGAAGGCAGATGCTTAACTGACTGAGTCACCCAGGTGCCCCAAAATTCATATTTCTAAGTTCAAACTTCTGATACCTCAGAAAGTGACTGATTTACAGATAAAACCTTTGAAGAATTAATTAAGATAAAATGAAGTCATATGGATGGGCCCTTATCTAATATGACTAGTGTTTTTATAAGAAGAGGAAATTAGGGCACAGATGTGTTCATGCACAGAGGAAAGACCATGTGAGGGCATAGAGAGAAATTGGCCTTCTACAAGCAAGGAGAGAGGCCTCAGGAGAAACCAAGCCTGCTGACACCTTGGTCTTGAACTTCCAGCCTCCAGAACTGTGAGAAAGGAAATTTCTGTTGTATAGGTCCCCCCAGTCTATGGTATTTTGTGACTACAGCCCTTGCACATGAATAATGTGGAGACAAAAGCTCAGTCGTGCTGGATTGCTGTTTAATTACTGGAAGAATGTAAACCTTGTCTCACATTTATCCCACCAGAGGATGGAAAGTTTAGACTATCCATCCATCCACCAACTAACCCATCCTCTACTGGGGCAGGTTGCTGCTTGGGACATTAAACTTCCCCACATTTCCAAGTTCCAGTTTCAATGGACTGAGTGCACCTAATGTGGGATACTGGCTGTGGGCCAGAGCAGACTTGAAATCAGGTGGGCCCTGGAGATGGGGTGTGTCATGAGTATCTGGGACACCCCTCATTTTTGTACATGGTGATGTAACCTACTAGTTATTGTGGAAAATTAAGTGACTGTGCTCAAAGCTTGGCCTCTCCAGGAAGTTGCTTATCTTTTTTCCCTTTATCTGTGGCTTTTTCATTCCTGTTGTCTTGCTTCAGGGTGAGTTTTCTAGGAAGTAAACACTGAAGTGTCATTTAGAATGTAAGCATTTGTGATGAACACTTGTAGGAAAAGAGAGGAATCTAGCTTGGGGCAGAGGGAAACACCAGGTCCTGATACAGTCACAACGGAAGTCTCCAGGAACCTCCTGGGGACTTCAAGTTGGGAGAGGGCTGCAGAGGTGTCTGGAGTTGGGAAGAAGATGTAGAACTTTATATTCCCACAAGGACCAGATGTTGGAGACAGGCTTCCCCTGGGAAGGAGTCATGATAATTGACAAAGCAGCTCTCATGAGCCAAGGGAAATTCCTGGAGAAAACTGATAGGTGAGGGTTGCCTGTTGGTAGCACTCTCAGCAGTTGACAGCATGGTGTCAACTACACACAAGTGGCTCACACGTGGTAAGTGGGTACAGAGAGCCAGAGTTTGTTCTGTGGGCTGGCCTCTGTGGTTTATTCCCTCTCCTCTTGACTGTCTATCTTCATGCAGTAAGTCAAAGGCTGGTAAGGCTAAACAACAACAGCAACTACCCACTTTTACTTGGATTATTTGTGGTTTTTTTGTGTTGACTTATATAAGTTACTTACATATTTTGAATATTAAGCCTCTATTGGATATATCATTTGCAAGTATCTTCTTCCATTCAGTAGATTGCCTTTTTGTTTTGTGGGTGGTTTCCTTGACTGTGCAGAAGCCTTTTATTTTGGTATAGTTCCAATAGTCTATTTTTTCTTTTCTTTTCTTTGTCTTAGGAGACATATCTAGAAGAATGTTGCTACGGACAATGTCACATAAATTACTGCCTATATGTTTATGTTTTCTTCTAGGAGTTTTGTGGCTTCATGTCTCACGTTTAGATTTTTAATCCACATGTATAGTGTTAGAAAGTGGTCCAGTTTCATTCTTTATCTGTCCAGTTTTCCCAACACCATTTATTGAAGAGACCGTCTTTTCCCTTTTGTCTATTCTTGCCTCCTTTGTTGTAGATTGACCATAAAAGCAGGTTTGTTTCTGCACTCTCTGTTTTGTTCCATTGATCTATGTGTTTATTTTTATGCTAATACCATGCTGTTTTGATTACTGCAGCTTTGTAGTATATCTTGAAATCTGGAATTACGATACCCCCAGGTTTGTTCTTCTTTCTCAAGACTGCTTTGGGTATTTGAGGTCTTCTGTGTGTTCCATACAAATTTTAGTATTATTTGTTCTATTTCTGTGAAAGATGTTGGTATTTTGATAGGGTTGCATCAAATCTGTAGATTGCTTTGGATAGTATGGACATTTTAACAGTATTTGTTCTCCCACTCCATGAGCATGGAGTATCTTTCCATTTGTTTGTGTCATTTTCAATATCTTTATCAATATATTATAGTTTTCAGAGTACAGGTCTTTTACCTCATTGGTTAAGTTTATTCTTAGGTATTTTATTCTTTTTTTTGGTGCAATTATAAATGAAATTGTTTCAGTAATTTCTCTTTCTTGCTACTCCATTATTAGTGTATAGAAACGTAACAACTGATTAAACAAATAATCCAATTAAAAATTGGCAGAGAACCTGAATAGACATATTTCCAAAGAAGATCTGTAGATGGCCAACAGGTACATGAAAAGATGCTGCTCAGCATTACTAATGATCAGGAAAAGGCAAATCAAAATCACAATTCACAATGAGGTATCACCTCACATCTATCAGAATTACTAGAATCACAAAGACAAGAAATAACAAATGTTGGCAAGGATATGGATATGGATATGGATAAAAAGGACCCCTTGTGCACCGTTGATGGTGCAGCCCCTAGGGAAAACAGTATGAAAGTTCCTCAAAAAAATTAAAAAATAGAACCATATAATCCAGTACATGCCACTCCTGGGCATTTACCCAAAGAAAATGAAAAAAAAGAAAAAAAAAAAAAAAAAAAAAAAAAATCTAGGTTAGGATTGAGGAATCAGTATTAGCCACAGACCTGAGGGGCGCCTGGGTGGCTCAGTTGTTAAGCATTTGCCTTCGGCTCAGGTCATGATCCCAGGGGTCTTGGGATCGAGCCCGGCATCGGGCTCCCTGCTCAGCTGGAAGCCTGCTTCTCCCTCTCCCAATGCCCCTGCTTGTGTTCCCTCTTTCACTGTGTCTTTCTCTGTCAAATAAACAAATAAAATCTTAAAAAAAAAGACCTTAGGGGCGCCTGGGTGGCTCAGTTGGTTAAGCGACTGCCTTCGGCTCAGGTCATGATCCTGGAGTCCCGGGATCGAGTCCCACATCAGGCTCCCTGCTCAGCAGGGAGTCTGCTTCTCCCTCTGACCCTCCTCCCTCTCATGCTCTCTGTCTCTCATTCTCTCTCTCGCAAATAAATTAAAATCTTAAAAAAAAAAAAAAAAAAAAATTTAAAAAAAAAAAAAAAAAAAAAAAAAAAAAAAAAAAGACCTTAAATAAATGAGTGTCTAATTCCAGTTCCCAGCCAGAGGGATGTTTGTGAGCTAGCTCACTTCTTGCCTTCTTGGTCTCCTGATTGAACTCAGAGGGATATTTACATTGTCAAGTCATGTGTCTCTAATTTTGGACCAGAAGATAGAATCTATATATATTAAGGACCATTGCTGGATACCCCATGTGCAGATTTATGGGACTATTCATTTTTTAAAGTGGTCAAGATATTTGCTTGGTTTCACTTAAGCGGGGCCATGAAAAAAATCTCCAGGTCCAGAGGCAGATAAAATTGTCTCGGAGCCAAAATTCACTCACTTTATAATTTGAGAAAGACTTTTTTTCTTGTAATAGAAATGTTCTGCTTTAAGGATGCCACTGTCTACCGTCCCTGAGGATGCCCATACTGGACTTTCCTCTGTGAGGAACTGGTTTTAAGGCAAAGCAATTCCTAGGAATATATCCAGGTCCCACCAAAGGAAGCCAGGCTATGGAGCAGTAATTCAGAGATATAGGAGGAACGGGAGTTTGACGATGAGAAAGCAGAGAACAAACTTTGGTACCAGGATAATAAAGCTTTGATTATATAATAGTGAAACTATCCCAGGCAATAACAAGGAAAAGCTGCTGGCCCAGTAATTCCTGAAACAGACCAAATTTAGCAGACAAGAGGGAGAGAGAAACAACTTCAAGGAAGCAAAGATGAAGATCATCTAATGAGGATGTCATCTTAACTGTACAATGTTGATATTTGGAATGCATAGTAGGTTTTGTTTTTACACTTGTATATGATTTAGCTCAATAGCACCTCAGGTTTCATTCTTTAAAGCCACACCATTTGGGCCATGGCAGTAGGCTAGACTAGTATAACCTTGGAGTCAAGGTGAGCCAGGCTTTCCTGGATATTTGAGAGCTGATAACAGAAGCAACAGGATCGTATGACTTGGAAACAGAACATTCTTTTATAGGCTTTATAACAAAACAGAAACATCCAAAGCACACAATGAGGGCCACAAAAGCACAAACAATAAGTCCTACTATGCCTTTGTTGTGACACAGTGTAACCCCTACAAGCTGAGAACATTTAGCAGTGGTTCTGTTGGTAACCTAAGGAAATAGATGACTCAGTACAAGCCCCTCAAGCAGCCCCAACCTATAGACAAGGAGAGAAAACAAGCAAGGTGTACTGCATTATGAGCAACAAAATGTACAGATGAGATAGCAGAGGAAGGAACCATGATGAGGACTGTTACATATACGCATGTTTAGCCATGAGACTAAAACTTCTCAGCTAAAAGAGCATTTGGGGCTATCTAGTCTAACCTTCTTGTTTTACAGATGAGGAGAAGGGTAAATTGCTTAGGATGAAATAGCTAGTTATTTGCAGAAATAAGATTAGAGAGTCAAAAGGGGCTAACCCTAGCTCAGTGCATTGTTATATCAGATTCAATAGTCAGGGAGGAATTTGGATGAATGAATGCTATGCAAAAAATAAAGCAATAATAAAAAGATAAATAATAGGAAGCCTCTCCCATTGCTCATAGAAATAGTTTAGCTAGAGGAAAAGAAAACCCACACTAAAAAATATCTGCTAATAAATGGAGTAGGACATAAAATTTAATGTCAATTAAAATACTTTCTTGGGGTGAACTCATTTTAAATCTATCCTCAAGAAGAAAACTAAAGCCTATAAATCTAAACATTAAGAAATAATAAAGCAACTATTGACCTAAAGAATGCAAATGAGCATGGGAGAATTTGAGCATTTGCACATCATCAAGTCAAAGCATTATTTATCTGCAACTACTGTAATTAGCAAATATGTATTAGCAAAGCAGCTATTTTTGAAGAATGAATAAATACTTCAAGGTTGGAAAGGACAATATTAAATTACGCTTGGACATAAAATCTCTGGATTGAACATTATGTACCAACCTCCATGTGTCTATTATGATAGCAACAAGGGGGGGAGACTTAGTGATGTAGAGAAATTAAAGAAAAAAGTACCTTCAGATAAACACCAAATACCTAGTTTGGTACATATGCTTCCATAATGTGGTGTTCACCTAGGTGTCTAGCCCCACCTTCTTCCATGTCCTTTTTGCTCTTTACTCTAGCCATACCAAATTACCAAATTACTTAGAGTTCCCTGAATGTGTCTGGTTCCACATTTTCTCCCACCCCCAGCTTTTTGAGGATCCTCAAATTTTTTCCCTTTTTCATCTCCTTTCCTTTTATTCCTCAACCCATTGCTAAGCTTTGACTTGTCCCAAAGGACTCAATTCCTACTTTCTCTGTCTTGTTCCCCTGCTCTGTCCCACCATTTGGATTAATTACCCTTCCATTTGGCCACATGGTATCCAGAGCACATTAGCTTCTCTCATGCCATTTTTAATGCTGATCTATAAATTTCCTGGGAGCTTCTTGGTCTCATCTATTGTAGTCTACACTCTTAAACATGAGGACTGCTTCTTATTTTTTTTTTTTTTGGCATCATTAGGTTCGAAGCACTTAGTTGCATTCAATAAATGTTTGTTGAATAAACAATCAGACATCCTCATCCCTGTGCCCAAAGAGGAGTTTGTAATGGAGCTGGTCATAAGATGGGAGTGAATGGATATTACCATTAGTCCTAGATTACTTGACCCCACAGTAGAGAGGCTAAGTGTCTGGGATTATTTATTTCTCTGAATAAAGCCATCTTTGTTGTAATTGGGTTTAATAACAATGTGATTAAAATGGAAAAAAAAATAGACACCAGCATTCTAATTAGATGATTGAAGTGGAATATATTCTCATGTGCCCAAGGGCCCACATTTTAATCTTCTGAAATGTAGAGAAGCAGCTTTCTTCCCATGCCATCGAGCTTATTACTAAATCATGTGTGGAGTGATCTCTCAGGCACCTGCCTTGGGACCTGTCATAAACTCCAGAGAGCTCACTGCAGTATATAGGATTCAGGCATCTTTTGATAATGTTATATGATATGGTACTTGTTATCCTTCCAATGGAATTGATGACACAGAAAGATGAGAAAAAAACAAGATGAAACAAACAAACAAAAAGCTAAGAGAAAAGCAGAATGGAGTTCACTTTTCCAGAGGCAGCATATGGCCCTTGAATGGGGTCATGAATCACATCTAAAGGTGGGTAGCAAAAATGTGGGGGGAAAAGCTCATCCCAGTCTATCACAGAGGAAGCTGGAACCTTTTTCTAAAGTCATAACCTGAAAAGAAGGAGAAAGGAATAATACAGTAAGTGTGCAGCCAGAAGCTTGCACAGAAGAGCTCCATAGAACATGAACAAGACTCAATATTTCCATATAATATTCCCTATCATTTGTCAGAAACTCATCATCATCACATGCTTTAAAATACCCTTGATAACTTTTTATTGTATATGGACATAAATAAGCAAAAAACACCCTACTGACTTTTAAGAGTTTGAACTATTACCCAAGTGTTTGTTGATCAATTGTATATCTTCTTTTATAAATTGTAAATTTGCTATTTTCCTAGTATGGACTTACTGTTTTTCTTAGTGATTTGAATAAATTCTTTATTTAATAAACTTATTACTCCATTGCTTGAATTTTTCCATTTGAAAAAATTAAAATGCGCTGTTCTAGGCACTGGGGATATATCAGAAAATGAAACAAACCAAAGCCTTATACTTATGGAGCTTATATTCCTGTGTGTGTGTGTGCCTGTGTGTGTGTATGTTTATGTGTGTGTAAGTGGGTAGCAAATAAATAGCAAACAGTATACACAGGTAAATCATATAGTATGTCAGAAGGTGATGTATGTGCTATTAAAAGAAAGAAAAATAGAGCAAGAGTTGAGTTCAGGGGTAGAGTTTCAGATTTCATCATTAAATAGGGTGGCTGGTGTCACTTTTATTGATGGCTGACATTTGAACAAAGGCCTGAAGAAAAAAGGAGAAATAGTCATATAAGGGTTTGGGTTAAGATATTCTAGGTAGAGAGAGCTACCTGTGCAAGGGATCTGTAACAGGAGTATCCCTAGTGATCTTGAGGAATACCAGGGAAGCCCATGTGACTCTGGAACAAAATCAGAGAAGTGAGAATTTTAAGAGATGAGGTCAAAGAGAAAAGAAGATCGATCATGGGAGGCCTTGTAGGTCATTGTAAGGACTTTGGTTTTTCTTCTGAGTAAAATGGAAAGCAGTGGAGTAATATGATGCAGATTTTAGCCAAGTCACACTGATTGTGAGATTGAGAACAGACTGTGGAGAAGCAAGGATAAGAGCAGGGAAACCTAGTAGGAGGCTAGTATTAGTTTCTTATTGTTGCATAACAATTACCACAAACATGGTGGCT
Organism: Neomonachus schauinslandi; assembly: GCF_002201575.2. Lineage (NCBI taxonomy): Eukaryota > Metazoa > Chordata > Mammalia > Carnivora > Phocidae > Neomonachus > Neomonachus schauinslandi. Next base: position 62,566,371 of record NC_058403.1, on the reverse strand, counting down.
TAAAACAGCACAAGTGTATTTTCTTGCAGTGCTGGAGGCCAGATATCTGAAATGGGTCTTCTGGGCTGGAATCAAGGAGTTGGCAGGACAGTGTTTCTTCTGGAGATTCAAGGGGGAGAATCCGTTCCCTGTATTTTACAGCTTCTAGAGGCTTCCCACACACCTTGGCTTGTGACCATCTTCCAGAAATTAGATCATGCTGATCTCTGCTTTCTTTGTTGTATCTCATTCTCTGATTCTGGCCCTCCTGCCTCGCCCTCTTATTAAGTACACTTGTTATCACATCAGGCCCCTGTGGACAATCCAGGTAAATCTCCCCGTCTCAAAATCCTTAACTTAATCACATCTGCAAAGTTCCTTTCACCCTATAAAGTAACATAGCCCTAGGTTCTGGGGATCAGGACACCTTTTGTGGGGGAGGGGGCATTACTTTGTTCATCACAACACTGTTAATGAAGGCAGAAGATGGTGGTGACTCCCACTAGGATGTTACAGAGAGGAGAGCGGGGAATAGCCAAATTTTAGATTTTATTTTGAAATTAAAGTCAATGGTATTTCCTAATGGATTAGTTTTGAGGTGTGATGAAAGAGAGAAAGATGGGTCGAGCATGATGCCAAGTATCCAAATCTTGATGATACAGTGCTCTGTGAGGGCAAAGGCTGTATCTGTCTTCTTTACTTCCATATTTCCAAGGCCCAACTAGCATACTGCCTGGCACATAGTAATGCCCAGTATATTTGCACCAACTCTAAACTTTCTTATTGTAAAAAATAAGCATCATTAAGGAAAACTGAAAATAGAGAAGAAACAAAGAAAAAATCCCCAAACTCACAAAGTTATTTTAGCATTTTTTGTTTCAAAATTTTATTATATAAGCAGGTTTTTTCTTTTTATGTTTTTGTGGTACCACTAAACCTGCCATTTCGTGTCCTTAAACTTTACTTTTAAACATTTTCCCGTGTTTATATTCTTCACTGACATATTTTGATAACTTTTATACTATTTCTTTCAGTGAATATTTTATAATTGAAGTAATTCCATTATTGTTGAACATTCAGATAGTTTTAGCATTTTCACTAATATAAGACCATACTTAACATATTCCTTGCATATTTTGTCCCATACTTTATTCTTAGGTTAGATCCAGAAGTACGATGACTAACAGAAAGTATGACATTTTTTCATAAATTTTGATGCAGAGTGCCAACTTGTTTACAGGAGGGTTGTTCTAATTTCTATTGTCAAAACCAGTGTATGAATATATAAGCATCTGTGGATTCTTTCCAGTAATAAGTATCATCACTGAAAAATATTCTCCTTTAATAGTTGAAAAATAGCATCTCATATTTTTAAAAATATTTTATATATTTATTTGACAGAGAGAAACACAGTGAGAGAAGGAACACAAGCAGAGGGAGTGGGGGAGGGAGAAACAGGCTTCCCGCTGAGCAGGGAGCCCGATGTGGGGCTCGATCCCAGGACCCTGGGATCATGACCTGAGCTGAAGGCAGATGCTTAACAACTGAGCCACCCAGGCACCCCAGCATCTCATATTTTTAAAACCGTTGACTCCTTTTCCTTTGTCAACCAGCTATTATTTCTCTTTTGTGATTTATCTTTTCATATGTCTCTTACATTACCTATCTTTTCTTTTTTTTTTTTTTTAAAGATTTTATTTATTTATTTGAGACAGAATGAGAGAGAGAGAGAGCACACGAGAGGGGGGAGGGTCAGAGGGAGAAGCGGGCTCCCCGCCAAGCAGGGAGCCCGATGCGGGACTCGATCCAGGGACTCCAGGATCATGACCTGAGCCGAAGGCAGTCGCTCAACCAACTGAGCCACCCAGGAGCCCCTACCTATCTTTTCTTATTGGTGTATCTGAACTCCTCAATTATAAAGGCTCTATCCATAAAATATATTTTTAATAAAAGTAATTATAAATCAGGAAAGAAGTATGCGAATATCTGAAAGACAACAAGTTGCAGATGGACACAATAAGAACACCAGAAATAATGGGATGTGATAAGAACATAGTAAACACAATAGGAAGGCCAGACACGGGGCCAGGATGCATCCAAACAGGTTTGAGCCCCCTGGTCAGCAAGATGCTCTTCTCCCAGAGACACTTTCTCTGCATACCTGTTTGAAATATCTACGTGAGTCAGTACAAAACATCCAAGACGGAAATAAGATTTCAAAGGAATGTTTTTCTCATAAAACTTCCAAATAGTTGGAAAGGAAGGGAAAAAAATTAGAAAGCTGATTTTAAATGAATATATACCACATTTTACTTTATTTTTCCTGGAAAGTAATTCAAATGAAATTGGATAACCACAAGTCCTAAATAATAAAAGTTATTAACAAAACCGTCCCATGGATGCCATGGGACAAGATACTGTCTCCGCTGCTCTCTCCGAAGTCTTCAATTAATATCTGCAGGAGTGAGCAGTACATTAATATATCTTGAAAGGATGCTGTATTAGGCAATGTTGTAAACATGGATAATGACTTAGAAACTACTTATCTGGAACTTGAAAAGGTTACAAATATGGACTCAAATCAAAATGAGATTAAAGTGGGAGAATGTAAACTAGTACATCTGGGAAGAAATTGAACCAGATTCATAGTCCTCCTGAGAAATCTGGTAAGTGATAATATTAGAAGATATAGAACAAGTGGGTAGCTAAATAAAAATGAAGTTACAAGAAAACATTGGGATAAAAAAGGTCAATATGATTTGAATGACATACAGAAAATTTTTAAAAAGCAAAGAAGCAAACAATATGGGAAGGAATAATCAAATCTCTTCTTAAAATTTGGGTGGGGGCAGCTAGTCTGTTAGACATGTTTAGACAATCAAGCCAACCATGGTAGTTAGAAAATGGAAGAATTATATGAGAACAACGGCTTTAAAAACAAATCGGTTTATGAAACAACCCAAAGCACTCCAAAGACACAATACAAAGTATGTTGTTCTCTGAAGCCTGTCCTAGTTTGCGATTATTTGTTTAAACTCTGCAACTTTTCCCCACTCCCTTTCCCAACCTCATTTTCATTGCCATTGTCCTTATCCAGGCTCTCATCCTTTCTGGCCTGGCTCATCACCACTTAGCTGGTTTGCCAGTTTTTGCTCGTTATTGCTTTAGACTGAAAATCTCTTGCTACTGTCTCAGCCTAAAAAATCCACGTTCATTCTTCAACCTTAGTTTAAATATCTTCCTGCTCGCCTTTACGTATTGCTGCCTCCTCCACCAAATTAGATGTAATTGCTTCTCACTTGTAGGTATACTACTTGTATTTATTGTGTTAGTTAATTAATTACATCCTTTTCTCCCAATAAATTTGATGCTTTTTTAGAGCAGGAAGCAATTTTCTTTCATTTTCTTTCCTCTGTTTTCGGTAACAACTAGCCACGAAATCTTGTTACAGAAGGTGCTTAATGCATATTTATTGAATTGAATCGAATGTCAAAAACTGCATCATTACTTCTAGAAATGAAGCTCAGCCTCACCAACAAGTGACTTGATAGGGAGCTGGTCTATGAGGCCGGGTCATAAGACCCAGAGCCCAGGCACGACCACCAGGACAGGGAGAAGAAACTTTTTATAGTGAATGACTGTTATTTTTCAAGGCCCTGAAGTCGTCCCAGTGTTGACCACTGTATCCTCAACTACCCTGTGAGGCAGACACTGTTAGCTCCATCTTACAGATGAAAAAAGTTACAGATAAGAAATGTAACTAGAGAGTGGTAGGCTGGATGTGAAACTTGATCTGCCCAATTCCAATATCCGTGGTTTAATTTTAGTTTATTTATCTATTTTTGTTTTGTTTTCTATTATACAATATTGCCTCTGGCATCATAACTTTTGAACACAGATACCACCACAGAGTATGAAATGTAACTAGTTCAGTTAACCTGGCATTGTAATATTTAAAGCCTGTGAAGCTTTCCTACTATCTCTTAGATTTCTTCTAGTACATAGTTTCCCACAGTGCGCTTTAGTGTGTGTGTGTGTGTGTGTGTTGTGTGTTTCAGGGGGCAGGGTCAGGAGGCAAGGGACTGAAGCTCATCAAATATTAACAAAGTAAAAACTAGTGTTTCTTTCATTAGCCATATCTATCCAAGTTTACCTGTTAGAGCTCACAGTGCAAAAAGATTGAACTGAAATACATTCACTGATTGGTAAATTTTAAAATATGTCAAAGTCTATATCAATGGGAATTCTCATCATTCTAGCCATCTTAAGGGACATGTGTCATTATAGAAAACAAGGAATGTCTACAAAACCAAATGTGCTGATTTATGTAGAAAGAAAAATTTGAATTAAGGATAACAACAGATAAAATTATGGTAAGAATCTCCCATCGCTCCAAGAAAACACATATTTATGATCAAGGCAAGATTTTTGTCTGCCATATTACCACGGAGGCCTAGTTCTCTTGGGATAAGCCTCTAGAAAAGCTTTGCGTTTTAACTTTCTAGGACTTTTCTTAAGAATCTCATCAAACAATGAGTAGAAAGGATTCTGTCTTCCACAGCTTCACATGTCAACACCAGAGAAAGACAAACAGATTTTCCTTATGTCTCTGTTAAATGCTGGTAAAAGATAACTCATTTATCCAACACATGTAGATAACTACCAATTATGTTTCATGTCCTGTTCCAGGAACTTATGGATACAGTGTTAAACAAAACAGATGTAATGACTTCCTTCATGAAGTTCACATACAGTCTAGTATAGTAGGTTTTGTTTTTTTTTTAAGAGAGAGTGTGCATGCAGGTGCAGCGGGGCGGGGCATAGGGAGAGAATCTCAAGCAGGCTCCACACTGACACCCAGTGCAGAGCCTGATGCGGGGCTCAATCTCAAAACCCTGAGACCATGACCTGAGCTGAAATCAAGAGTTCATTGCTTAACCGACTGAGCCACCCAGACACCCCTCAGTATACAGTTTTTAAAACTGTGTGTAGGGGCCTAACAGTAGACTGTGAAAGTAATTTGATGAATTTTGACCTTCCTTTTTTAAAAAAAAAGAAACAGAATAGGTAAGAGCTTATTAGAGAGCAGTGCATATAAAAATGATGACTATTGTTTTACAAATCTTTTATTTCAGTCATATGAATATGAATATATATTTGTGTACTGTATTTCTTTCTGTGAATTATAGGAAAAAATAGAAAAGCTATTTTTTTTCCTGGTGAGATTTATAACTTACCAAGTTAATTATAATGATTGGCACTTAAGTGATGCTTTCAGTGAGATAGACCCAATTCCTGTATGTTATATATAAAAAAAAAGCACACTTAATTGTCACCAGAACCCTATGAGGTAGGTACTGTTATTATTAAAGCTTTAAAGTTGAGGAAACTGACAAAGAGAGGTTTAAGTCCCAAGGTCTCATATCTAAATAGTGGGAGAAATGAGATCTGAGCTGGGACAGTCTGACTTCAGAGACTATCCCCTTAATTACTTTATTACACTCACTTGCTTATGTAATGAAACACTTGGGTGCAATATTAAGAGGCAGGAACCGCTTCAAAAGAAGTATATTTTGCATTGCAGGCTGGATGGATGAGATAATCTGACCTATTCTGGATTCATATACATGTACTTGGGGGTGTTGGGTGATGAGAATGGATGTGGGCCAGCATGCAGATTGATAGTGGAGCAAGATAGGAATAGCCCAGCTTGAATCTAAGCCATGAGCCCTGGAAATATTTAAGAGAGCAGGTGCAAGAGCCGGCCGGGTCCTACGCGCCCCCGGAGCTGCGCCCCTGCTTGTCCACGGCGCAGGCGCAGTGCGGCCTGACTCGCCATGCCGACTGTCAGCGTGAAGCCGGATCTGCTCTTCCAAGCTTTGGGTCTGACCTACAGTAAGTGCTGGCCCCATAGCCTGGCTTTGTGGCTCTCCTTACAGGCCGGGACCCCTTTCAAAAGGGCTTTGTGGTAACGCTCATGCTGCCTGGCAGGTTTTGGCCTCGGGTGCTCCGGGTATAGACCGGGATGGCTGGCTGTCAGAGCGGCGGGGCTGGGCTGAAGTAAAGTACCCTCTCGCAACCAGTGGAAAAAAAAAAAAAAAGATGGGATATAGAGCTTATGGGAGCTCTTGGGAGTCAGGACTGAAGACTCACATACACAAGGACGAATTAATAGAAACACGAGAGTCTGTTCTAGTTTCAATGCCCGGTCATTAGAAAGGAGTAGTTGTGAGTGGAGCTTAGGATCAGCCCTCCTGCCCAGGGTCAACCCTCCTCCCCAGGGCTTTGGTTCTAATCATTGTGTCGCTGGTAATTTCAGGCAACGTGCCTAATCTGTGCTGTAGCGTTGTGTTGTTATTGTTGCCGCCCCCGCCATCATCATCACCATCTTCAGATCTGTGTCTGAAGGAGAGAGTCCTACAAATAAAGATGGTGAAACGACTTTATTAAAAACTCAGTGAGGCGTTGGGAGTACGTGCTCTCAAACTGTGATGTGCATAAAGATCCTCTGGGAAGCATGAGAAATACGAGGCTTGACCGTATTGTCAGAGACTTTGAGTCCTTGTGCAGTGGGGCACAGGTAATAAATGAACATAGTTCGTTTGAGAAAAAGCTAGTCTGGTACAGAAAATAACACAGAGGTGGGGAAAAGACATTCTGGCAGGAGACCCCACTCAGCACTGTCAGAGGCCTGAGTCACTGCCGTCACTGTGGCAGTGGGGGGCCGAAGTGGTCCGCTGCAGTGTGGCATCTTTGTCAAGGGGAGAGCTGCTTCCGCAGGGTATGCTCATGGCTCAGTGTAACACCAGGAGTCCGGCCGGGACGCTCTGGGAGAAGCCCAGCAACCACTGGGAAAGGCTTTGAGAGCAGCTGACATTCACAGTAGTGACCTGGAAATCAGAGTGTTTGTATTTGCCAAGATCTTATTCATTATTTGCTTTGGTTTAATCTGCAGAATAATGTGACTTGGAAAACATGTGTCAAATATACCCTATGATTTGTTGGCAAGATATATTTTTATGATTACAAGGAGAAAAATTAAAAATTAAAAAACAGGTAAAAGGAGAGGGAAATGTAATTTAAGGGCAAATCTTATAACACTGCCACCATTTTAGGTTCTTAAATATCTCAAACTGTGTTTGAGGTGATTGTGAGTTCTTAAAACTTGATCAGTAATTCCCACATCAGACAGGCTATCTCCTATCTATGATTAGAATGACCACAACTACCTCAGAATAGCCTCAGATATTCATTGAGGTTTCCACCCTGCAAAGCATTCTGAATAATATCTCAGGTAGCTCTTATGTGGTCTTATAGGTTAGTGGGAGAGAAGAGGGAGGGGATGAGGGAAGGAAATGGGAAAAACAACAGAGAATATAAAGGGCGAATGCTTTAGGACAAAAAATTATCCTAACAAATAGAAATCTGGAAATATAAAATATTTATTATCATCCACTTTCTTCCTTCCTTTGCATTCATAATATATTTGGAAATGTCCATATATTATCTTTTAAATGTTGGCTTTGATTAGAGCAGATCATTGGTTGTTGTCATGAACTGAGATTAGGCAAATAGGGTACTGGGTTGCTTTTCCCTCCTGAGTAGCATTAGAACAGGATGTCTCAACTATAGCACTATTGTTATTTTGGGCCATACACTTCTTTGTTGTTGGGGGGGTGGTGATAGCAGATTTTAGGATGTTTAGGGGGTTTCCCTGGCCACTACTCAATCCTTTATTTAGCAACTGACCCCCAGTTGTGACCATTCAGAATCTCTCCAGACATTGCCAAATTGTCTTTTGGGGAAAGAATTGTCTGCAGTGAAGAACCACAATAAGATTTTATTTATTTAGAGAGAGAGTGTGAGCGGGAGTAGGGGCAGAGGGAGAGGAAGAGAGAGAATCTCAGTGCAGAGCCAGATGCGGGGCTTGATCTCACGACCCTGAGATCATGACCTGAGCCGAAATCAAGAGTCAGCCACTTAACTGACTGAGCCACCCAGGAGCCCCAAAAGAAAATATTATTCAAGAAATCATAAGACAGAGAAAAGTGCATTTACAGTGCTATACTGTATTTATCAAAATCTGTGTGTAAGTGGACTCCTGCAGTTCAAACCGGTGTTGTTGAGGGATCAACTATATTTCCATGGCACTTCACACCTAAGGTTTACTAATCTCAACTCCATGCTACTTGACATTATTAGTTTATCTTTGGCCACTGGCAAAGTTCCTAAGCAATTCAAAAATAACTATTGTTTCAGTGTGGCTGAAAATATTGCCTCCAGATCTGAGCATTAGTCATTATCCTCCCAAGGCCCAGCACTTCCTGATAGTTTCTCATTTCTTATACGTGCATTTAACTGATTTGGGAACAACTTTAGGGTTGATGACACTTGAAATCTAATCAAGGCAGTCAGGTCTGGAAGCTGCTTCACCTGTGGAAATGCCTCTCATCTTACCATCAGTGTGTTGCTGCTCTGCAGGTCATGACTCTCCTGTTCTTCCTGAAGTGTGCCTTCGTTCTGACCAGCCCGATGCTTTTATAAGTCTTGTTGCTCAGTCTGAATGAGGTACATGATTTTCTTTCTTCCTCTTAAAGATTGTAATGGCTTGCAGTAACTCAAGGATTTTGTGATTTTTTCATAGGTGTTACTTTGACCTTCTTGATTTGATTGCTGCTGAATTAGTGAAGCCTCAGGACTAGACAATGATTGATTTATGTGGGTTTCATCTATAGCGAGTTTATAAATGTATTCTGTAGCACACCTAGTTGGAAATACACCTGGTTAAGGCTGTTCTTGGAAAGCGGTGAACTACTCTTGAGGTTTGCTTGTGACAAAGATTCTCTCCCTGACCCAATTCTAGGCAGCATCCTTTTGAGTCCTTTTTCAAGCTAGATCCCATGCTTGGGCTTTGTCCTTCAGAGCCCAGTGGTCCCAAGAATCCTGCTAAGTCAATTTAAGGAGAATCCCTCCCTCAGTATCTGGATATCTGATCAAATTTCCTCCCCTCACTCCCCCCTCCCAAGTGATACCTGATTTCTGGTCTGCCTTCAGCTGGAATCTCCTAGCTTCTGATGTTCCCTCTTAGTAATCTTCCATCTACCCACTCTCCCCCTCCCCTGGCCCAAACGTGTTCCCAGGCTATGGATCCCCACTTATCCTTATGGCATTGAGAATTGAGCCCAGCTCTGCTCTGAGGTCTTTTTTCCCCCTACTGCATCAATTTATGAATAAAATCTGTTTTTACTGTTTTAACTACTATCTAGTTCTCATTTTCTCTAGGACCTGTTCAAGCACTAGCTAGGGTCCCATATTTGTTTCTAACAGTGCCTTGAGGAGTTCTTTCACTCAAGCCTTTATAAAGAGTTCAGAAGGGTTGATAGAGAAGAGTAAGTTACCGCAGTCTAAGCTAGATCTGTGAAAATATGTCATGCTCACTAATGTTCATGGATGATAGAAGGAACGAAAGTCCACCCAAAGGCTCTCTATGATTTAGAGACCAAGTAGCTTCAAGGGAAGAAACTGACTCTGAGGTAAGGGAAGGAAATGGAGGCTGGCAGGCTCAGTGTGAGGCTAATAAGCCCTCACAAAGGGGGAATGGAAGGGACATTTGGAGGAACAGTGAAGGATTACTCAGTCTCTTCATTCTCCCCTGACACATGTGCCAGGTGATATTAAAATTAAAAATGATACTTCTCTAATCTCTGTGAGGCACTAAGATATCAAAGAGAGACCGCGTTTTGCCTTATAAATAAACTGGAGTGAAAGATATTGGTCGAAGCAGAGTCTGGTGCTTCCACATTGGAAGGAAATTCTTTAAGAAAAGAATACAAAAATAGGTACACGGTTTAGACACAGATGATGCACATGAAGGGACCTAAAATGCAAGGTTCATCAGCTTCATGATAAATAAGACTCTGGGTTGAAGGGCATGCTTTTCCTTCCTCCCTCAAGTTGGCTATTAAAGGATCTGAAATGAAAGATATGATGCAGGGAGTGAAGAGTCTCACAAGCATGGTGATTTAGTGCCAGGAGCAGAAATGAGTCATGCTGAGTGAAGGACAGAATGGCCAAGGAATGACACATCCCCTCCTCCAGCAACCTGGGACCCTCCCAGCTATCACTGGGAGCAGCAGAGGAGAAGGATTCCACACAAGATCTAGGAAAGCTGAATTCATGAGTAAGATACCCTAGTAACTGAGAATTTCCAGAGTCAAGAGGAATGAAATGATTCATTCAATAATTCAGTTGGTGAGGCTGAGCCAGAGTAGCCCCATGTCGTTACCTCTGTTATGACCCTTTTGTAGGGGTGTGGCCCAGGAAAAGATGGGTTGCAAGAATAGGGCTGAACTTTCTCGAAAAATGAGGGAAGATTTAAATTTTTTCTACGAAGTTAGACTGGGAAACCTTTATGCCAAACACAATAGATACACTCAGTTACCTCCAAATTAACTGAAATTCTCGATTCCTTTGGTGAAACATTCCGAATAATGCCTGTAGCAAGCCTAACAGCTAGCGTGTTTTTTCCTAGGGTGCTCAAGCACACCTACCTCTAGGAGTCAATTTGTGTTACAAGCAAGGGTCAGTTCTGTTTATTCTCAGACTTGTTAATTGTTTTACTTTTATTATATTTGAGTAACTTAAATAATACACAAACCAATTAAATATAAATATGAAAAGAAAGAGACTGTTGTTCATTCTATGGAAGCTGAGTTAAATACTTAGGTAAGAACTGACAAAGGAGAGTCACTACGAATGTGTAGACATAGAGTGGGCAAGACAAAAGATAGAAGAGAAATGTAAAACTCAGGAAGGATTTTGCATCCAGTTTGCTTTGCAAGTACATTTAATTAAGTTCTTGTTTCACTTTAAAAGCACCAAAGCAGGGGAAAAAATAAGACAGTGCCTATGGCTGTGGTTTATGAAAGAACTGGGACCCAGAATGTCATCAGCTCTGGCCCTATGTAAAAATATTATATTTGCATGTTTTTAAATGAAAATAAAGTGTACAACATACATATGCGTCATTATTATTATTATTATTATTTTTAAAGATTTTATTTATTTATTTGACAGAGAGATAGAAGAGCACAAGCAGAGGGAGTGGCAGAGGGAGAGGGAGAAGCAGGCTCTGCACTGAGCAGGGAACCCGATGCGGGACTCGATCCCAGGACCCTGAGATCATGACCTGAGCCGAAGGCAGACGCTTAACCATCTGAGCCACCCAGGCGCCCGCGTCATTATTTTAATGCCTGCTGCTTGAAATGACTTTTTCATAAAACTGACCAGTAACAACTCCAATTGCAAAACAATATAAAGTGAAATTCTGGCATGAGTTCCCAGTTCCTCCTCGTTAGGACTTGATACAATTAGTGAGGTGTTAGTGTTGCCAAGGGGATTCTTCCTGTTTGAAACTTTGTGATCTCCTCTTGCCCTAATGTTTGGATAAGCCTCTTCTGCCCCACTAATATGGAAATGGCCACTTCCCTGTGTCAAGGGCTCCAATAAAACTTGTGTCAGAGAGGTGCCTGGGTGGCTCAGTCGGTTAAGCATCTGCCTTCGGCTCGGGTCAAGATCTCAGGGTCCTGGGATGGAGCCCCACGCAGGACTCCCTGTTCAGCGGGAAACCTGCTTCTCCCTCTCCCTCTGCCGGCCACTCCCCCTGCTTGTGCTCTCTCTCTCTGACATAAATAAATAAAATCTTAAAAAAAAATTTGTGTCAAAATCTCCAGCACTGCCCAAGTTTGCATAGGAAATGGCAGTGTTCTTGCTAATTGATTTCTAATGATTTTTTTGCTTTCTGTTAATATGCTCTGCGAAATGCCTGCTGCAGTCACTTGTTACCCAAGAATAGCTTCTGTCCCTATTTGCTGGTCCCTGGAGCTGCTTTGCTCTGGGTATTTTTGCCTGCTGGCTATGTATGGTGCCCAGTGTCTATTTCTGCTATTCCTGATAGGGATGGGGAAGATTTAAACTCTTTAAAGTTTTGAAGGAAGAGTCATATTCTGATTAAGTTTGATTTTTCAAAATGGACTCTTCATTGGATCATATGATACATGAGGAACGTAAAGAATGGTAATGCTGAAAAAGCTAGTTTGTATCCTGAAATTTGGAAATTCGGGAAATATGTGTTTTCTCTTGGGAATTGATGTCCTGCGTATGATATGCTCCTCCAAGGCAGAGATGCTTACATAGCCATCTTTGAGAACCATTTACTTCTGAATGTTTAAGAAATATCTAAGGACTATTAGAAACTGTGGGGAAGTTCAAAACAGAGAAGAAGCTGCTTTAGAGAAAGTAGGCAGAAAAACATGTGAAGAAATTACAGAGGAAATAGGATGACTGACTTAGGCAGAGATCTGCTTGGGGCCACCAGGCAGAACATTTATGTCTTGATCAGGAGCACAGCCATGACAGACGGATTAAAGGAGAATTTCACAGGTGCCAGCCTAAGAGTTGTATGTGTAGGGGAAAAAGAAAGGCTAATTGATTGGACTCACCATCTTTAAGGTAGAATCTACAAATGCCATTGATTTGGAGTAGAGAATATTATAGGGAGATATTTTACCTGGTTTGAGCTCAGACAAAAACACTTTTGTCTTTAGTCACCATTAAAACTGAGAGGTGACTCTTTAGGACCCAAACAATTTTGAGACAAGGTGACTAAGTTACACTAATATATAAATAGGAAGGGCAAACTGACCCGAGGCTTATTGCTACAGGAACAAAATAACCTGGGGATAGTAACACATGCAGAACCCTAATAAAAAGCCTTAGGATCACCGTCATCATCATCATTTTTACGTTAAGCACCTGCAGTGCTGTTTGTTTGTTTTTCTGGAGAAGACTGGTTCCTCATTGAACACAATCTTTCTCATGCACTATTCTAGAAAACCGTTTTCCATGATAGAGATGGGCCCATTATATAGTTTTTTAGCCCACATGACAAAGGCTGTTCATCTATGATGACATTACTGAAATGGGCACTATAGATTCAAATTTACCACGGTTGTCAGGAGACAAAGAATCTTCATTTTCCCCCTTCCTATCCCAAAGTCTACAAATCTGAAATGTGGTAAGATGTAGGTTCTGAATGAAAAAATTCTGATCTGATAACAAGCTTTCTGAGTGTTAACATGATTTATCAGTCAGAAACCCAGTTTGGAGGACATGGATTATCTCATGTTCAAGGGTTAGAGTTCTTTGCTGCTCTGGTCACAAAGTGAAGAAATTTGGACAGAGATAAAAGTGTGCTAGCCACGTGATCTTTAGTCATTGTTAGGGATGTTTTTTGAGTTATTTCTGAAAATTTATTTCTTTTGATTTCAAGTCAGCTACTAAGAAAGACTGACCTTTTATGCTTTTATGTTTATATTTCTGTAGCTAAGGGGTATGTAGATTCTTTACATGTCTAGTTTCAACTTGACAAATCTCCTGAACTTTATAGTCTCTGCTCCCATTATCTGACATAATTTTATGAGATCCAAATTCTGGAACTGTCTATGACTAACAAAGTTTCACCTCTAGGACATGTAGATTTGCAAGATTATTTTTTTTTATGGGCCCACTCTTAAAGGGATAGCTTTCTGAATGAAAGGGTAAAGAAGAAAATACCTGGTCCAGTTCATTCATTTGTGAACATTCCCTAATAGAATTAAAAGCAACTTAAAAGGAAATGCAAGGTAGAACTTCCTTTGCATCTTAACATGGTGTCAAGGATATCTATCATTCATTCATTCATTGGCCTCATTCTTCTTATCATCCTCTTGTTTGTGCAGAGAGTGACCATCTTTATTTTCTTAGGAACTTCAGTATAATTCTCTTTTTGCTATTTTACCCCAATTTAGAATAGTGAGATGAAAGGGCTAATGATATGGAGCTGGAGTCAAGACATTTTTATCCTAGGGGCTCCTGGGTGGCTCAGCCAGTTAAGCATCTGCCTTCAGCTCAGGTCATGATCCCAGGGTCCTGAGATCCAGTCCCGCATCAGGCTCCTTGCTTGGCTGGAACCTGATTCTCCCTCTGCCTGCTGCTGTGCCTGCTTGTGCGCTCTCTCTCTCTGTATCAAATAAATAAATAAAATCTTTTAAAAATAGACATTTTTATTCTGTAAGCAACCTTCCTTTTTAAATTTAGTTTTCCAGAGACAGTTATTCTGGAACCACATTACCCATCCCCTCTTCCCAATTGGATTATTCATTAAACAACAGCTTCCAAAAATTATGACTAAGTTTTGGCATGATTGCTACTGAGCAACAGGAGTCTTAGAATAGAATAGATATTAGGGCACCTGGGTAGTTCAGTCGGTTGAACATCTGACTCTTGATTTTGGCTCAGGTCATGATCCCAGGGGCCTGGGATGGAGCCCCACATCAGGCTCCCTGCTCAGCAGGGAGTCTTCTTGTCCCTCTCCCTCTGCTCCTCTACCCACCTGCGATCTTTCTCTCTGTCTCTCCCTCATATAAATTAATAAATAAAATCTTTAAAAAAAGAATATAATAGATACTATATATACACACACATACATATATAGCACATATAATATATATATATATGGGATAAGCACACTGGTCCCACAGGTGCATGTTAGTAGGTGAGTTTGGAGGATATAACTGTGGGCTTTTGCTATGTTTTTGTGGACTTCCTCCACTCTTATAACATATGGAAGATTCTAATTACTGATACAAGTTTTAAGCTAGTTCTTTTCTTTTTAAGACTTTATTTTTTTAGAGTAGTTTTAGATTTACAACAAAATTGAAAGGAAGGTATAGAGACCTCCCATGTAGCCACTGCCTCCACACATGCACAGCCTCCCCCATCATTCTTTTTTTTCTTTTTTTTAAGTAGGCTCCAAACCCAGCGGGAGCCCAACACAGGAATTGAACTCACAACCCTGAGATCAAGACCTGAGCTGAGATCAAGAGTTGGATGCTTAACCAACTAAGCCACCCAGCCACTCCATCACTCATTAGAGTGGACATTTTTTGCCAAGGATGAACCTACATTGACACATCATAATAGCCCCAAGTCCATAGTGTACCTTAGGGTTCATTCTTGGTGTTGTATATTCTACGGGTTTTGATAAATATATAATGACATATATCCATCATTCTAATATTATATGGAGTATTTCACTGCCTTAAAACATTCTCTGTACTCTACTTACTCATCTCTGCCTCCCTCCCCTCCGCTGGCAACCACTGATTTTTACTGACTCCATAGTTTTGCCTTTTCCAGAATGTCATAGTTGGAGACATATAGTATGTAGCCTTTTCAGGTTGACATTTTGTTCAGTAAAATGCATTGAAGGTTGGGGCGCCTGGGTGGCTCAGTCGGTTGAGCGGCTGCCTTCGGCTCAGGTCGTGATCCCGGGGTCCTGGGATCGAGCCCCGCATCGGGCTCCCTGCTCAGCAGGGAGTCTGCTTCTCCCTCTCCCACTCCCCCTGCTTGTGTTCCTTCTCTCGCTGTGTGTGTCTCTGTCAATTAAATAAAGAAAAAAATCTTAAAAAAAAAATGCATTGAAGGTTCTTCCATGTCTTCTCATAACTTGATAGCTCATTTATTTTCATGCTAAATAATATTCTGGTGTCTATATGTACCACAGTTTATTTATCCATTTACTTACTGAAGTACATTTTGGTTGCTTACAAGTTTTGACAATTCTGAATAAAACTGCTGTAACATTTGTGTTCAGGTTCTTGTGTGGACATGA
The DNA here is from genome assembly GCF_002201575.2 of Neomonachus schauinslandi. NCBI lineage: Eukaryota > Metazoa > Chordata > Mammalia > Carnivora > Phocidae > Neomonachus > Neomonachus schauinslandi. The sequence goes on along the minus strand of NC_058403.1, from coordinate 62,550,680 downwards.
ACATTTAACTCCTTTGGATAAATACCAAGGAGTGTGATTGCTGGATCATATGGCAAGAGTATGTTTAGTTTTGTAAGAAATCTCCAAACTGTCTTCCAAAGTGGCTTTGGAAGACAAAGTGGCTCCATTTTGCATTCCCACAAGCAAGGTATGAGAGTTCCTGTTGCTCCACATCCTTGCCAGCATTGAGTCTTGTCAGTGTTCCAGTGTGTAATGATATTTCATGGTTGTTTTCATTTGCATTTCCCTAAAGACATGTGATGTGGAGCATCTTTTCTTATGCTTATTTGGCATCTGAAATTTTGTTTGGTGAAGTGTCTGTTAACGTCTTTGACCCATTTTTTAAATGGGTTGTTTGTTTCTTCTTGTTGAGTTTTAAGAGTTCTTTGTATATTCTGATCTTGCTGCCTCTTCAAATTGTGTTTTTTGCCTTTTGGTATGCCTTTTAATTTTTCCTTGATAACTGTACATAATGTATTGGGTAAAGGAAACTGCCATAAAGAGGCCTTTAGTAATGTGGTGGTGAGGTGTGGTGGGGGAGGGTAAGTGTTCTGTTGTCCTGTGGTTAAGTCTCAGCTTTTTGGTGAGCCAATGCCTCTGGCCTGTCAACTTCACAAGTGTTTCTCAACTTTTTCCCCCATTAGGTAGGACAGGATGGCTAGACTGAGCTGGAGTTGAGTATTTCCCTTCTCTAGCATTAAGCTCCAGTTAACTGGTTTCTCCTGAGGGCAGGTCTTGTTACGAACAGAGTGCTCTGGAATATTTTGGATACTTCCCTTCTCCCTGCTAGAAGCAGAAGGGGATATTACTGTGGGAAATGGTCCAGCTCCTGGAGGTAGATCTCACAATGTTGTGAGGCCCTCCCATGACTGGGTCTCTTGGAGTTTTTAATTCTCAGAGTTTCTACATTGAACCTCCAGCAATTTGTTGGTTGTAGTTATGGTTTTTCTAACCCAGTACCAGTTCCCATGGAACTTTCAGCTAGCAAGTCTGCTTTGGTCTGTGCCTCCCCGTATTCACCTGTGTCTCCAGTCTTGGGAATAGCAGTTCTCCCTGTGCCTTCCCCTCTCTTATGGATCCGGAAGATTTGTTGGTTTTTAGTCTGTTCACTTTTTATTTGTTGTTAGGACACAGTGGCAACTTCCAAACTTTTTTTTTTTTCTTCCAAACTTTTTAATATGTGGAACTGGAAACTAGAAATCTTAGTATGCTTCTTTTTAGCTAATATTAGGCTTGCTAACTACTGTCATCATCCACACTGACTTGGAGTCCAGGCCCCAGAATAAGGGCTCTGGATTCAGCAGAATTCTTCTTCCTTATAGTCATCAGAGTTAAAAGATAAACTGAGATATATTAAAATTTTCAAGAGTTTATTTTAGCAAAAATTGTTTTGAGTCTTGCAGCATCTAATCTAGCAGATAGAAAGGAGCTTTGAGGAGCAGTACAAAATGAAAGACTTTTATAGGCAGATGAGATGTGGAACAAGGAAGTTATATCAAACAAAAGCAGGTTGGTTATTGCAAAGTTACTTCCCTTTGGGGGATGGCAAGGGTCTGCTAGGCAGATGTTCAGCTAATACTGATCAGACAATTCCTGATGGATTAGTTTAAGATTCTATTCCTGGGAGAGTCAAAAGTGTAATTAAGTTAAGCTTTGGTTGGTGGTGTGGGGCTTAACATGAGCAAATACAATTTGGACCTATTGTCTTGTTTCTACAGTTCCCCACTTTTGATCAGACTCAACCTGACTGAGATATGTGATCAAAATATAAGTCATTAGTGCTACTTCCAGGTGCTTCTTTGGAGTTCTTGCCATTTGTTTGTTTGTTTGTTTGTTTTTAATCTGAATCTCTCTGTGATGTTCCTAGGTCACAATCTCAGGTTCACATTCTTTAAGTTGGTGATTCTCTTCATCTCCTTTCTGATGTTCTAGTCTTAGGTAGATCATTTTCTTGGTTGTTCATGGCCACAAATAGCCATTTAAAGCTTTTGAGAGAACACAGTACACCAGAGGGATTACCATAATTATTATAAGCAGGATAATTCCCAATATCAGGAATGCACTTTGGAGTCATGTTCCCTAAGCTCCAAATCAGTCAGAATCAAATAAGTCAGAGAAAGACCCCATTGAAGGAGTCACTTTCTTAAGCCAACTGGCTTGTTCACCTTGAGTCTCAGCATCCCCAGAAGTGTCTGTTCAAGTGCAGGAAGTGATGTTGACTGTAGCACTAATGCTTTCTCACCCAGCTAAAAGATAAGCAAGGGCTAGCCTATTATTAAGAACAATTATGGCCAGAGAGTCTAGGGATTCTTGTTGGGTGGCTATTGCTTTAGCAGCAGATTCTGTAGTATTATTGAGTTAAAGAGAGTACTTCATAAGTACTTAATCCTAGCAAGGGCAGTAGGAATCTGCCAAAGGAAGCTAATATTGAATCATGAATGCCTCATGGTAATTCTCTTTTGAATCTATAGCTCAGAACTGGAAGGGTGACAGCTATGGAAATTAATAAAATTTATGGGTCTGTAGACCACACTGGTGGTTTCATTCTGGTTCTCCTTGCCTTGTGTCCCTCTTTTTAAAAAAAAGATTTTATTTCTTTATTTATTTGAGAGAGAGAGAGAGTTGAGCATGAGCATGGGGAGGGGCAGAGGGAGAAGGAGAGAGGGAATCTCAAGCAGATCTCCAGCACTGAGCATGGAGCCCATGTGGAGCTTGAGCTCATGATCCTGAGATCATGACCTGAGCTGAAATCAGGAGTCAGCCGCTTAACCAGCTGAGCCACCTGGGCACCCCTGGAAATAAATATTTTTGATCTTGGGAGGAAGCAGTGTAGCTTGATGTCAACTACTTCTCTTCCAACTCAATTTGATTTTGAGGTTTGCAGCATTTGCACAGGACCATATTGTCAGGTGGCACCTTCTTCTGTTGTGAATATGCAAGTTTTGACACCTTGTAATTTGGCAACAGTGTCAGTGGTCAAGAGTACTTGGTGTAGGGTTCTTTCCATGAATCTTACTTTTGCAAACCATCAGAGTAAAACAATAATTGTCTGTAAATGACAGAAGACTTAAAAATGCCCATGGTCAGGGGCACCTGAGTGGCTCAGTCGGTTGGGCGGCTGCTTCGGCTCGGGTCATGATTCCAGGGTCCTGGGATTGAGTCCCATGTCGGGCTCCCTGCTCAGTGGGGAACCTGCTTCTCCCTCTCCCACTCCCCCTGCTTGTGTTCCCTCTCTTGCTGTCTCTCTCTGTCAAATAAATAAATAAAATCTTTAAAAAAAAAACCGCCCATGGTCAAAGATCTGGTAAGAGTTCATTATAATGGAATTGACAAGGAAATTTGGTTATTTTTGTTACATACAACATTTTAGATAATACCTGGAATTATGACTAATAACATTATAAGAGGACATATGAGGTTTTTAGGAATTTCATGCAATTTTTAGAAGACATATTAATAACACATTGATACAAATATAACCTAAGAGGGTTTATCATCACTTATTTGGCAATGCTGCCCATGTACATACCAAGTAGACCTTATTAACATCTCTCTTTTACCAGGTGAGAGACAAATGCTTTGAGATTTTCCAGGGAGCCTCTGGGAAGTCTCAAAGCTACTCTTGAGGTAAAAAAGATTTCACTTAGAGTTTCATTTGGGAAGTTGTCAAAACGTCAAAATGTTTGAACACTTGACTAAATAGGATCACAGATTATTTTTTTTAAAGATTTTATTTATTTATTTGACAGAGAGATAGACAGAAGAGCACAAGCAGAGGGAATGGCAGGGGGAGAGGGAGAAGCAGGCTTCCTGCTGAGCAGGGAGCCTGATGTGGGGCTCGATCCCAGGACCCTGGGATCATGACCTGAGCTGAAGGCAGACGCTTAACGACTGAGCCACACAGGTGCCCCAGGATCACAGATTATTATGAAAAAAAAATTAATTATCTATTAAACCAAAGTGATAGAGAAGATTTTAAAGGCAAATACAGAAGGTTACATAGTTGTGAACAAAACTTAGCTCTCTCAATATTGAGAAGACTGGGTTTTCTTAAGTAATCAAAGACCTGAAAAACATAACATGAAGTACAGTACATTAGTTTGGTAGTACACAAAATCTTTGCTTTCCAGGTAGATTTTTTTTTAAAAAAGATTTTATTTATTTATTTGAGAGAGGGAGAGTGAGCAAGAGAGCACCAGCAGAGGGAGAGGCAGAGGGAGAAGGAAAAGCAGACACCCTGCTGAGCAGGGAGCCCTATGCAGGGCTCAATCTCAGGACCCTGTGATCATGACCTGAGCTGAAGGCAGACACTTAATTGACGGAGCCATCCAGGCATCCCCTGCTTTCCAGGTGGATTATCCAAAAGGGTAAAACAAAAAAACCAAAAACCGTGCACTCACTTATTAAGAGCGGACCAGTAATCCAGGTAAACCTTGTCATTTTAAAAAATTATTTAGGATTTTTTAAATTGAAATATAGTTGACTATTTTTTTATTATTTTTGAAGTTTATTTTAAAATTACTTAAAAAACTTTGTTCTTTTAACAGAGAAAAAAACAAATTCTAATTTTGTACCAGTATTTTTGATATTAAAATTCATTCTTAAAAACTTTTAAAATAAACCCATTCCAATCTTAACCAGTTTGACCACATATAAAATTACTTTTCCCAGATTCCTTTTCTATAGATTTTCTACAACTTTTTTAAATCTATACTTATTTTGTCCTGTGTTTTTTCATCTTTCTCATTCTGGAACAGTCATTTTACTTTCCTTCCTACTTTTCACCCACAGTTTCCTTTCATCCTTACTATTTGTAAGTAGTTTTAATTACATATATTAATTAGAATTCTTAACCCTTAGCTTCCTTTTTTTTTTTTTTTAAGATTTTATTTATTTGACAGAGGGAGACACAGCGAGAGAGGGAACACAAGCAGGGGGAGTGGGAGAGAGAGAAGCAGGCTTCCCGCGGAACAGGGAGCCCAATGTGGGACCGATCCCAGGACCCTGGGATCATGACCTGAGCCAAAGGCAGATGCTTAACAACTGAGCCACCCAGGTGCCCCAACCCTTAGCATCCTTAATTTCTTTTTTTTAAAAAAATATTTTATTTATTTGACAGAGAGAGCAAGAGAGCACAAGCAGGGGGAGCGGCAGAGGGAGAGGGAGAAGCACACTCCCTGCTGAGCAGGGAGCCTGATGCGGGGCTGGATCCCAGGACCCTGGGATCATGACCTGAGCCGAAGGCAGATGCTTAACCAACTGAGCCACCCAGGTGCCCCACAATCCTTAATTTCTAGTGAAAACAAAAAAAAAGTAAGTAATTGTACACTGTATTACACTAGCATTATGAGGATTGGCAAATTTATAAATATATTTTATAGTTGCTTGAAGTATATTCTTGCTCATAGTAAATTTTTCAGTGTGGCACAAAACATGTTTCCTAATAGACCCAGATATCTTTAGTTACTCTGTAAAGGGAAGCCAAAAGTTGATAAATCTATGTTCAGTAATTAATGCTTCTGTATTTTATCCAAATGATAGATATTCATTGGTTATTTAGAACATTTTCATATAAGATAAAGTACATTGCTCCTGAGGACCATCGTGGTCTCTTTTGGTTCCCTCTTCTGACACCAGAACTGTTAGAAGATAAACTGGGGCATATTAAAAATTTTAAGAATTTATTTGAGCAAAAATCAGTTCAAGCTGGGCAGCATCCATTCTAACAGATAGGAAGTCTTCTTCATCACTAAATTCTAAGGGGAAGAACGAGACCCCAGTGGCTCCTCAAGGATAATGACTCGGTTGTTAAAAAGGGAGGGTGATTCTGCATAATCCACATGTCTCACTCAGAGGGTCTCAGTTGGCTCATGGTGATTGTCTTTTGGTTGGGTTGCAGTAAATGGAAGATTGAAGACCAAAGGCTTTTCCGTCATCGTCTCTGTAGGCTCATGAATGGCACAGTGTTCCAGAGACAGATGTGCCGGGGCCGTCTGCATGATTGTAGGCAGCACTCATGCCTTTAGTAGTGACCCATGCCAGGGTCCTCCTTGCAGAATGCAGACCTCATCACTTTGACTGGCTGCCTGAAGGCAGACGAAATTGGTCCAAGGCAGGCACAGTACCTTTGGCGTACATCACTCTTAACTGTGGCACTGCCTTACCCACGCATTCCATCAGTGAGCCTGAAATAGAAGGGAGTCCAGTAATACCAGCCACATGATAGCTTACAGGACTGTTTCATAAAGAGCATGTAAGACAACTTGCTGAGGATTCCACAATTTGAATTCCTGCAGAGTGAATTGGGGATAATAAACCCAGGGACGTTGAGCTTTATGGTGGTTGTTGTGATTGTCTTCTTATCTATTTATTGTACTTATTTAGAGATGTATTGTAAATATATCAGTACTAATATATTTATACATGTATAACATATACTCAAAATATATTTATTATTTATTATATAATCATTACATATACTAAGAACTACTTGTGTGCTCTGTTCTTAACTACCATTTTATCTGCTTATTCTCGTATCTTCATTACATGTGAAATTATTTTGACTTGAAAATATGAATTATTATCTTATAGTAAATTTAGTTTCTTGTATTGCCCCTCAAAATTACCTTGGACATTCTTACCTACTTGTTTTTGTTCTTTAGTTTGTATAGATTTCTGTTCTTATTATAAGGCTCAAATCTTTTGCAGTGGTAAGGCAGGGAATAAATGAAAGGTTAATAAATATATTCACCTGCATGCCTTCATGCATACATGGACAAGTAACTGAGCAGGCATGCTCTTCCCGAAACACTTGGTTGTTTCCCCACATTTAGAAGAATAAGGTCCAGATTCTTTAGATTGATATCCAAAGGTTTCCAGAGTCTTAGCTGAATTTTGCTTTCCATCATTATCCTGGGACTTTCCTCATATCAGGCTGGTTTACTCCCTCTGAAAGTCAGCCTTGTTTCATAAAGTGTTTTTGCTTGCACTGTGAGCCTTTTCTGGTTGCTTGTCTTGTTCCACTTGCTCTATTTAAAAAAGCACCTCTAGTTTCTGCACCCACCGCAAGGGCCTAACCACAAGGCCCTTAGGGAGTGCTTTCTCCTTGGAGCTCACAGCCCACTCAACGGCACTGTAATTCAGTATGTACCTGTTGCTATCTAGTCCTTTTCTAGTCCTTTAAAGTTTATGCCTTATGTCCTCAACAATGGTGTAAGTTCTTTGGTATCAGGGAGAGTATCTTGTCCATCTCTGTGTCCCCAGGTTTGGCATGGTTCCTGGGGCATAGTGGGGCCCGAATACGCGCTTATTGCTCACTTGATTGATTGGAGTGCATGAAGTGGGGAAAAGAGGCTCCTAAGGAATTGGAGTAGCATTGAAAAAAGAGAAATGACAGGAGGCTAGAATTCCTTTAGTTTTAACTTCAAGGTTTACTGCTAGCCATAGATAAGCCGCTATTACAGATAAGCCTCTTCAGTCCCAGAACTCTCCCTCCATGCTGCTCCACTAATGATAACAAGGGGGGGGAGGGGTAGTGTGAGAGGAGACAATGAAGGAGGGACTGGGACTTAGCATCTGCCTCCCTCCCCCGAGGGAGAAGTTTGGCAGAGACTTCTGTAATCCAGTGCTGAGTCATAAACATAAGCACCTTTGAAATGCTTCCCTGACCCCCATCATCAGATATGCAGAGCCATGCGGATTCACTCATCAGACTATATTTTAGAGTCACTTCATTACTTCAGGTGCTCTCACACATACACTTCCTTGCTTCCTTTCCTGTTTTGTTTTTCCACTTTTTGTTCTCCTCTTCACCTCCTCCTCTGCCCTGGCTCTTCTTTAAGTTTGCCAAATGACCCGAATGGGAACCATGTAGTTCTGCTGGTCGCATGATGCATTTAAGGGGCTGCTGAGCCGAGATTATCTGATGGGGTCTCAAGGAATTATATGATGCAGTTTTGCGGTAGAGTGTTGTGTTATGCTGGGAAGTAAATGAGGTCAAGTTTGCAAGTGGAGATTTGGGTATTACCTTGTGGAACTGGGCTGTACAGAGTGCTAAATCACCTTAGGCCACGAGTTTGTTTCTTCTTTCCTACCAGTTATATAATCTAACTGTCTACATAGCCCAGATTTATCAGATATTAACTGCTTCATGGGATTGAACTGATTCAATATAGCACCTACTCCATTTGGGTCCTTGGCCTTGAACAAGACTTCTGGGCACCCTGGAGTTAAGCCACCAAGGGCTTCATTACTTCAAATATCTCCGCTTGTATGTAATTTGGATTTTGTTTGCTCCTAGCCCCTTGGGAGTGCTTTATGCTGTTCAGTTAATTGAAAGTGGCTAAAGCTGAATGAGGCAGCAGCAATGCAGGTGGCATTGTTGGGATCAATTTGAGAAGACTATTGAAATCCTCTTGCTTAGTTTAATAATTATCTCTGATTGAGAGAGGATTTCAGTCTTGAGACTAACAGGAGATTCCAGAGTTTCCCATTGGCTTTAGGGAATAGCAATTCCTGAAGCAATTAGCTTTTCCTACAGGGTGTTTCTAATACATAGTACAGCGATGATGTTAGCAGAGCAGGAAGCGTGCCGGGTGGGGGCATACATACAAAACAGAGGGGAGAATGAAAAGACAGTTATGAAAGAATTGGATCCCAAGTCTCCCAATATGGAGAAGAACTCAAAGGGGAAATTAGATTACAATTCATACTTTTAAAAAAAATTAACATTGTAATAATATACAAAAAAATAACTGGGGTAAGAAGTAATGCTAGTATTTTAAAAGAATAAAAAAGGGAATAGTAGAACTAATATGGATATAGAAAAGAAAGGGAAAAACTTTTAAAAATGACAAAAGCAAGGTGGTGGATAAATAATAGATATGACCCTGGTTGCATCTTGAACCACTCTATTCAAGTGTGTGTGTGTGTGTGTGTGTGTGTGTTCCTTCTGAGTTCCTGTAAAGTTTGGAGGCTGTATACTTCTTCTTCCAGTATTCTGGTAACTAGGGTGATATTTGCCTTTTCACAGACTGTAAGTTCTGGACCTGATCCACACTACTGGGCATCTTAGAGTTGAAAAATATGAAAATATCACATAGTCCTGATTCTTGCTTCAGAGTCAGTGATTATAATTCAGTGAAGGCAGAGTTCTGCAACAGTTAAGTGAGTCTTTCAAGGTGGTGAAGGAAGGAAAGTTAGCTCTTAGAATCTGCTCTGTGTCCAGCACTCTGCTGATTACTTGTAAATAACATCAAGAGCTAGGAGTTGACAGGAACTTCTCATGTGACAGGCATTGCACTGAGGGCTGTGCATGTACCAAATCTTGTCATCCTCACAATGATCTTGCTATAGGTTCCATTATGAACTATTTATGAGGCCCTCTTTAAAAAAATACACAGGGCGCCTGGGTTGCTCGGTTGGTTAAGCGACTGCCTTCGGCTCAGGTCATGATCCTGGAGTCCCGGGATCGAGTCCCGCATCGGGCTCCCTGCTCGGCGGGGAGTCTGCTTCTCCCTCTGACCCTCCCCCCTCTCATGTTCTCTCTCTCATTCTCTCTCTCAAATAAATCTTTAAAAAATAAAAAAATAAAATAAATAAAAAATACACAATTATTAGTTGACAAAAATGTGTGAGAGTGGATATACACTCAGAAAAAGAAAAAAAATCACAAAAAAATTGCAAACTTAAAAAGGCTGACAAATACCACAGACATCTCCCTCACACACAAAATACCACAACACCTTTATAAATTAACTGCCTCACTGCCTCATCTATCCCTTACAATACTTTTGGTATCATCAATAAGCATAAACATAGAAAATAAATCTGAAATCAAGGAATCCATGAAAGCGAATCAAATGCATTTTAAAATGGCGACTATAGTGTATTGAGCTACAGAAATTACACTTAAACTACATGCATTGACTTACGGATCAACATGTAGGGGCGGGGAGTTTGTCACTGGAGCACTAGTTTCTTCAGGCTGTTTTGTAGTTCGAGTGGCAGTTTTGCTCACTGCTTTGCCTGGGCAAGTCCGGCTGTATCAGGACAAGATGCAGCAGATACGCTAAGATACAGTCCAAAACCTTGGGATGCATACAACAGAAAGCTTCACATTCTGATGTCCTGGCTCTTTATAGTACCCTTCACATGTGTGTGCCCTATAAAAAAAAAAAAATCTGATAAGTTTAATTTTGTGCACAATTCTCTTTCTAAAATGTGTGATATGTTGATAGTTGCATAGCCTGCATTATTGAGTATATGCCTGACAGGTGGTAACTTTTGTTTTGACTAGACTCCGAGAGAATTGAATGCACTGCTTGTCGTTTTACACCACCGAAGAAATTTCCACCGGCTGCATACATTTCAACCCTTTTTCTCCCCATTACCCTGGTCCTTCTGGTGCTGAGAGCTATAGGGCATGTTCACAGCATAACAAGACCTCTGACAATGCACCGTTCGTGCTGCTGCACAGGACGAATTCACGTAGTCAGAGGTGCAAGTTTCTGGAATCTGTTCTTATACGGGTGTTGCTAACAGTAAGCTCGCTCTTCATAGAACTGATTGTGAACCGTATAACACATATTCTATTAAACCCAAATGAAATGCATTCTACACTGAAATTCTCCTTTGTCGAAGTCCCCAAATGCCAAGGGTCACTCCAAGGCCACGGGGGAAGTGTGATGATAGATAAGTCAGAATGTAAAGGGACTGTCTTTAAACTATCTTACTTTTCCAGATTTTATATAAACATGTGACTACGTGATATATTTTTAGAAGCCCCGTAGTGGAGCAAAATTTGACAGCCCAAAATGTGTCTCTTTGGGATGTGGATTTATTTTAGGCTGATTATTTTTTTTTATTTTATTTATTTTTTTCTTTTTTTAAAATTTTATTATGTTAGTCACCATACAATACATCATTGGTTTTTGATGTGGTGATCCAGGATCCATTGTTTTTGTATAACACTGAGTGCTCCATGCTGTACGTGCCCTCCTTAATACCCATCACCGGGCTAACCAGTTCCCCCTTCCCCCTCCCCTCTAAAACCCTGTTTGTTTCTCAGGTCCATAGTCTCTCATGGTTCATCTCTCCCTCCAATTCCCCCTGCCCATTTTTCCCTTCCTTCTCCTAATGTCCTCCATGCTATTCCTTATGTTCCACAAATAAGTGAAACCATATGATAATTGACTTTCTCTGCTTGACTTATTTCACTTAGCATAATCTTCTCCAGCCCAGGAAGAAACTTTGACCTTTCCCCTAACTGCCTAAAAGAATTCAGATCTGTACCTCTGAAACAAATAATGCAATATATGTTAAGAAAAAAAAAGAAGAAGAAGAAGGTAGCGGGAGGGGAAGAATGAAGCGGGGGAAATCGGAGGGGTAGACAAACCATGAGAGACGATGGACTCTGAAAAACAAACAGGGTTCTAGAGGGGAGGGGGGTGGGAGGATGGGTTAGCCTGGTGGTGGGTATTGAGGAGGGCACATTCTGCATGGAGCACTGGGTGTTATGCACAAACAATGAATCATGGAACACTTCATCTAAAACTAATGATGTAATGTATGGGGATTAACATAAGAATAAAAAAAAAAAAGAATTTAGATAGAAGACCTGCTCTAGGAAGAGAGCTATCACTGTAGATAACTACAGTGTAATATGAACTGGGAGTGGTAGATAGGGAGGAACTTAGCTATTCTGTATGAAAAAAAAAAATTCTCTATGTGGCATTGTTTCTGAATGGCCCAGCAAACATTTGGTTTATCAAACATTGGTTAATTAAATTTAAATTAAGAAAAGAAATAATAGAAAAATAATAAAATATGGATAAAATCACAAAAAGATAAAAAAAAGTAAAGCCAATGTTTCCTTATTGAAAAAAAAAATTTACTCTTTCATCTTCCTATGAATTATCTTCCTTCTCTTTGAAGTCCTGGATTCTTCCCCCTTCTCCTTAGCTCTGGATGACATATAAACCTCAGTTGCCTGACTGCTATGGCTGTGGGCCTTATGTTCCTATGCAGTCCCCAAACATACACAATTAAATTTGATTTTCTCCTGTTAATCTATCTCATGTAAATGAGGGTCCCTGAATCCCAAAGTTCCACTTCTTTAATGGAAAACCGATTCCTATTCCTGGTATTGAGTGATTTATTTAAATAATTCAAGAATGATTTCAATAGAAATATTATGACTCAATTTTCCAAATAGATTTCAATAATCCAGTATTGCTTTTTACCATCTTTTCTATTTTTCCCCATGAGCTGTGACTTAAGTCTTCTATGAATTATAGTTTTCACCTGATATATTAGCATTCTGTGTTTGCTACTAGAAGGCAGTCACTGTTACAAATCTATCCTCCAGTATACCTGACTCAGTGCTACAGTCAATAAATACATAGTGCACTGATTATAAACAAATTAACTAAATGAACAGAAAACTGACTACATGTCTTTTCCCCTTGGCTGTTAAAAGTAGAACCGTTGATATGAGAAAATTAGGCACCAAACAAAACCAGGAGAGATGGCCCTGAGTGTTTAAAACCCCCCTGAGTGTTTAAAGCACAAATGATAGTGAACTTCATGACACCATCTAGAGTTCCTCCTATAGGTTGATTGAAGATAGACGTAACGGTTGTTCATTGGGCTTTATGGTAATGGTAATAAAAACTAACACTTATTGAATGATTATTTTGTGACTGGCACTGTCATAAGTGCTTTTACAGGTATTAAATCCTTTAACCATCAAGAGAACCTAAGAGGTAGATACTATTATGATATTCATTTTCATTCTGAGGCAGTTGAGGCACAGAAGTTACGTAGTAAGTTGGAGAGCCCATGCTCTGAAACAATAAGCTCTGCTGCCACACAAGAATATTTCATTATAAAAATCAAGATATCAATGGTGGCTCTGAGGTCGTGAAAGAGAAATAAATCCTGCTATTCATTCCACAATGTGTATGTATATCAAATGATCATGTTGTACACTTTAAATATGTACAGTTATATTTGTCCATTTTCTTCTATAAAGTTGGGGGAGAAAATAAGTAAGAAATAAGAGATTCCTCACTCCCTCTAGAGCTCCAGTAAAGTCATTGTTGAGGAATAAGAAATGTGTAAACTCACATGAACAATAAGTAAAACAAAAGCACAGAAACCATGTGATTTATGCCACAGCCTCCCAGAAAGCCTTAGGAATGGGGGCACCAAATACCAGGGAGCAGCGAAATGAAAACAGAATCATATGGAAATATGAATAAGAATCAGCTAAACATTCTTCCTCTGCCCTGTTTAGAACATTGATGATGATAGGTGATACAGACCAGCTCTTCCAGGGAGGTAAACTACAAAAAAAAAAAAAAAAAGGAAAAATTCATTTTCTTGGCGGCATCAAAAAACTAAAAATTAGTGATGAGTTACTGGGCTCAAATATAGGAGGAGGTAAACTCAGAGAGGGCTCATTCCCCCCATCCCATAGGAGTTTCAATAACTGCACATTTTTAAGGGGCACTTTGTACCTTTTATTTGTGAATTACTTTTCCATCTTTCCCCCATTTTCCGTCAGAGTTTTGGTTCTCTGTCCCTCAATTTTTTAGAGTTCTTTATATATTGGGGATATTATCCATCTGTGGTATATGTTGTAAAGATTTTCTCAGAGCTTTTCAGTTATCTTTGACTCTGCTTGTAATATTTTGTCATTTAAATGCTTTCAAAAAATTTTATGTAGTCAAATTTATCTTTTTTAAATTGCTTCTGGATTCTGAGTCCTGATTAGGAGGTTGTTACCCATGCAGAGGTTAAGTGGAATTCAGCTGTGATTTCTTTTACTGTATGCATGGTTTATTTATTTCATGTAGGTTCCTGATGTGGTTGGAGTTTATCCTAATGTATAGGTATAGGTATAAATTTGTCTTCTTCCAAATAACTAACCATTTGTTCCAGAACAATTTATTAAATAGTCTATTTTTGTCCCAGTGGTTTGAGATGCTACCTTTACGATATACTAAATTTTCATCTATATTTGGGATTATTTTTGGACTTTCTGTACTGTTCTGCTAGTCTGTGTTTATTCATGCATTAGAAACACACCCTTCTGATTCTACAGCTTTTATAGTATTTTTAAATGTCTGGTAGGGGATAGTCTACCCTTGCAGTTTTGTTTTTGTGTATGTGTGTGTGTTTAGTATTTGCGCATGTTTGTTTTACCATATGATCTTTATCACAAATGTGGAGACACAATATCTTGATTAGTCCAGCAAGTGTAAAATAATACCAATATGAACACACTGTCCACTCATAATGAACTAGCATCATCTTCCCCGTGGAAAAAGAGAGATAGAATCCCAAAAGGCAAGTAATTAGGAACTAATAATTTATAAGACTGGAAAGTTAGAGGATGGTCTGATATTTTCCCCTTGTTTCCATTTTGCCTACCAAATAACACATTTCCCCTACCCCTTAAAAATCTTTTTTTTTTACATTGCTTTCACAGTATAATGCCAATAAGGTAATTTCTATGTGTATCTCTGTTTGTGTAGGTGAATGAATACTAGTTAGATAGAAGGTGAAACATTAACAAAGGACTGAAAGAATAAAGGGAAATATATAAAAATATGTATTTTTTACAGAAAAGATAATAGTTACTGTTAAAACAGAAATTGTGAAATCTACAAACAAAAAAGTTAACAAGAATATTTTTGCATAGGAGGCACCTGCGTGGCTCAGTCTGTTGAGCGGCTACTTTTGGCTCAGGTCATGATCCCAGGGTCTTGGGATCCAGCCCTGCATCAGGCTCCCTGCTCAGTGGGGAGCCTGCTTCTACCCCTCCCCCCTGCTCTTGCTCTCCCTCTTTCTCTCTCTCTCCCTCCTTTCTGTGTCTTAAATAATAAATAAAATCTTAAAAAATATTTTTGCATAAGACAGTAGAGCAAAGTGCTAGTTGATTTGATTGTGGTTGTATGTTTTTTATTTGTTTCATCATCCTTTTCCTCTTGTCCTGCCTTCTCTCTCTGTTGATGTTCCAGCAAGAACTTCCTTCTCTGAGCAAGATAGTGAGCAAGCTCAAAGTTACTCTGATTTTGACTAGTTTCTGTGAGCAAGATAGTGACCAAACTCAGTTGACAGACACTCAGTTGTAATGATCACTACTTGCCTCCTGATTCCTTACTTGCCAGGGGTTGGAGAACATTTAAACCTGTGATTTGGGGGAGGGGGTTTATGGCTCCACTGTCCTGTTTCCTCAGACTACAACTTAGATGGAATGCATTTCATTTAAGGGAAAAATATTTCCTTTATTTTGTTTTGTTTTACATTTACATAAATAAGTTAACGTTATTGTAACTTTCATCTGGGTTATGCCAACTCAGAGTTGGGAATTCTAAGGCAAGTCAAGTTGACAATGATGAAGAAAATGATTTGAAAAGACAGCAAGTAAAATAATGATTTTTCTCCACCTTCATCCTGCTTGACTTCCTTTAGTCTCACATTTTTAAATGTTTCAAACCTATCGACAGTTGCTCTCCAGGGTTGGGAAAGCAAAGAGCAGAGTTCTTTGAAATGAATCTTAGAGACGTGGTGTTTTCTTTTCTTTTTTTTAATCATGGAAATACTACAAACATTTACTTGTTAGGGTCTGAGGAAGGAAGTTAATTGAGACCTTTTTACTGAACTTCAACTCAAAGTATATATTGATGACAGGCCAATCCATTCTGATCAATGTCAGCATCTAATTCTGTGTTTTCCAACATGATTTTAATTTCAGAAAAAAAGAGGTTGTTAATAATAAACTTCCATGAAAAATTAAAGAGACACAGCCTATGTACTTGAAACAGATGGAAAACCTAAAATAAGACTCCAAAATTGCACAGTCTCCTTTCATTTTTCTAAAAACTTTTTTATTAAATATTCACATAAGAATTTTCCTTGTACATCTTAAATTATGAATGACAAATGTGAGCCAGTAACATTCACTTGCAAATTCAGCCTTATTTCTTACCTTTTAAAAATATTATTTTTCTTCCTATGTGGATCTGCTAATTACTCTTTTATTTAACAATGCAGTTCTTACATAAATGTTTTAAGGTATTATTCACGTAGCATAAAATTTACCCTTTTAAATGTACAACTTGATGGTATAAATATATTAACAGTTATGCAAACATCACTACTGAATAATTTTAGAACATATTCATCATCACTTCAAAAAGAAGCCCCATATCCATTAGCAGTCACTTTCTAGTCCTCCTTCCCTCTGTTCCGTGAAAACCATTAATTTATGCTCCGTCACTATAGATTTGCCTGTTCTGGACATTTCATATAAGTGTTTCATATAAATCACACAGTATACGGTCTTTGTGATTGTTTTTTTTTTCACTTAGCATAATGTTTTCAATGTTTCTGTGTTATAGCATGAATTAGTACTTCAGTCCTTTTTATTGTGAAGTAATATTCCACTGTGTGGATACACCACTTTTGTTTACCCATAATTCAGTTAATTGACGTTTGGGTTTGATTCCACTTTGTAGTTATTATAAACATGATCTTATGAACATTTGTACATAAGATTTTTTGTGTAGATATATATTTTCATTTCTCTTTGATATATACTTAGGAATAGAATTGCTGGGTTATATAGTAACTCAATGTTTAACCGTTTTCTACAGCATCTGCACCATTTTGCATTTCTACCAGCAATGTAAAGTGTTTAATTCATCCACATTTATTGTGAAAATGCTGCAGTGAACATCGGTGTGTCAATCTCTTTGAGCTCCTTTTTCAGTTCTTTTGGATGTATACCCAGAAGTGGGATTGCTGCATCACATGGTAATTCTATTTTTAACTTTTCGAGCAACCTCTATAAGGTTTTCCCTAGTGTCTGCATCATTTCACAGTTCCACTGGTAGTGCACAAGGGTTTCAATTTCTCTACATCCTTCCCAACACTTATTTTTTCTGTTTTTTTTTTTTTTTTTATGATAGTGTCTCTCCTCTCCTAATATGTGTGAGGTTAGGATTCATTGTGGTTTTGATATGCATTTCCTTGATGGTTAATGATGTAGAATATCTTTCCGTATGTTTGTTGGCCATTTGTATATCTTCTTTGAAGAAATATCTATTCTTTGGAGAAAAATACCCATTTTTAAATTGAATTTTTTTTTTTCTGTTGTTCAGCTGTGGGAGTTATTTATGTGTTCTGGATATTAACTCCTTATTAGATATATGTTTTGCAAATATTTTCTCCCATTTCATAGGTTGTCTTTTATTCTGTTGATTGTGTTTGTACAGATTTTTTCCCCCTAATTCCAGTGTAATTAACATACAGTGTTATATTAGTTTCAAGTGTTTCAGTCTAGTGATCCAACAATTCTATACATTACTCATGCTCACAAAGACAACTGTACTCTTGGGACACTTGGGTGGCTCCGTCAATTAAGCATCTGCCTTCGGTTCAGGTCATGATCCCAGGGTTCTCGAGTCCCACATTGGGCTCCTTGCTCAGTGGGAAGCCTGCTTCTCCCTCTCCCTCTGCCTGCCACTCCCTCTGCTTGTGCTCTCTCTCTCTATCTCAAATAAATAAATAAAATCTTAAAAAAAAGATAAGTGTACTCTTAATACCCATCATCTATTTCACCCATCCTCCTATCCACTTCCCCTTTGGTAACCATCAGTTTGTTCTTATAGTTAAAAGTCTGTTTTTCGGTTTGTCTCTTTTTTTCTTTGCTCATTTGTTTCGTTTCTTAAATTCCACATATGAGTGAAATCATGTGGTATTTGTCTTTCTCTGACTGACTTACTTCACTTGGCATTATATTCTGTAGCTCTTCTTTTCTTTTTTTTTTAAAGATTTTATTTATTTATTTGACAGAGAGAGAGATAGCGAGAGCAGGAACACAAGCAGGGGGAGTGGGAGAGGGAGAAGCAGGCTCCTGTGGAGCAGGGAGCCTGATGCAGGACTCGATCCCAGGACCCTGGGATCATAACCTGAACTGAAGGCAGCCACTTAACGACTGAGCCACCCAGGTGCCCCAACTCTGTAGCTCTTCTTTGAGAAGAAATAGTGTTAATTCTTCTTTACATATTTGGTAGATTTTCCAGTGAAGTCGTCTGGTCCTTGGATTCTTTTTTTTTTTTTTTGGTAGCAGGGAGGGAGTTTTTGATTACTGACTTAATGTCATTACTAGTTATAAGTCTGTTCAGATATTTTTTATTTCTTTATGATTCAGCCCTGGTAGCATGTATGTTTCTAGAAATTTATCCATTTCTTCTATGTTATCTAATTTCTTAGCATATATGATTATTCTCCGCATAGTGTTCATTTTTGATCAATTTATAGTTCTGTTTAAGTGTTGGGCTCTGTTTGCTAGTATTTTGGTGAGGAATTTACATCTATATTCATAAGGATATTGCTCTGTCATTTTCTTTTCTTTTTTTTTTTTTAAAGATTTTATTTATTTATTTCAGAGAGAGAGAATGAGAGAGAGCACATGAGAGGGGGGAGGGTCAGAGGGAGAAGCAGACTCCCCGCCGAGCAGGGAGCCCGACGCGGGACTCGATCCCGGGACTCCAGGATCATGACCTGAGCCGAAGGCAGTCGCTTAACCAACTGAGCCACCCAGGCGCCCTGTCATTTTCTTTTCTTGTAACCTCTTTGGTTTTGGCAAAAGGTCAATACTCACCTAAAAAATATTTTTTGGAAAAGTTTATGGAAAATTGGTCTTATTATTTTTTAAGATTTGGTAGTTTTTACCTCTAAAGCCATCTAACCTGGGCTTTGCATGGTCGGAAATTTTTAAGTTACTCAATTAATTTATTTACTTATTATTTTTTAAAGATTTTACTTGAGAGATTGAGGGAGAGAGAGCAGGGGGAGGAGCAGAGGGAGAGGGACAAGCAGACTCCTCGCTGAGTGTGGAGCGCAACGGGAGGCTCAATCCCAGGACTCTGAGATCGTGACCCGAGCCAAAACCAAGAGTCAGACACTTAACAGACTGAGCCACCCAGGTGCCCCAATTTCTTTGCTTTATAAGTCTATTCAGATTTTCCATTTCTTCTTGAGTCAATTTTAGTAGTTTTTATCTTTTTAAAAATTTTCCCATTTTATCTAAGTTTTGTAATTTGTTGGTATACAAATGTAATTTGTTTGTACTGTGTCCATATAATCCTTCTTATTGCTGTACTGTCAGTAGTTATGTGTGTTCTTTCATTCCTGATTTTGGTAATTTGAGTAATTTGAGTCTTTTCTTTTTTTTCTTCATGATTCTAGCCACAGTTTTGTCTATTTTGTTGACCTTTTCAAGAATTAAATTTTGGTTTCATTGACTTAATTTTTAATTTTTTATTTCATTAATGTCTGCTCTAATAATTTCTTCCATTCTTGTTGGGTTTTGTTTCTAGTCTCTTACAATGGGAGATTAAGTTATTTATCTGAGATTTTCTCTTTCTTTCTTTTTTCTTTTTTTCTTTCTTTCTTTCTTTCTTTCTTTCAAGATTTTACTTATTTGTCAGAGAGAGAGCATGTACAAGCAGGGAGAGTGGAAGGCAGAGGGAGAAGCAGGCTCCCCGCTGAGCAAGGAGCCTGACACAGGACTCCATTCCAGGACCCTGGGATCACGACCTGAGCCGAAGGCAGACACTTAACTGACTGAGCCACCCAGGCATCCCGAGATCTTTTCTTTTTTAACATAGGAGTTTGCAGCTATCAATTTCCCTTGAAGTACTGCTTTTGTAGCATCCCATAAATTTTACACCCAATATTTTAATGCTTTCTTTTTTTCCCCCTCCTCCTTTTTTTTTTTTCATTGTAGGGCTTCTTCAGCTTTTAACTAGGTTAGTATTGATTCATGTCTTTGCTGATTTCTGACAAGTCTTCTTTGGGGAGACTAATATTTTATTTCCTAAAACCCCTAAAGTATTCACATGACAAGAAATTTGGACTGTGATGGGACTGGTAACCAGTACCATCCATAAACCTGGACAAATTATGGCCTGTCTTTGGCCTTCTACTCTCTAGGGTCCCACATATCAGAAACACATAAAACATAAGTTTGTGTAAAACAATATGGATGACTCTACTTTCAGTAAACACACATTTCTCTACCAAAGTACAATCTATTACCCTGACCATCTATTGTTTGAACTGATAGTGTTCAGACTCCAGGAAAACACTTCTATTTCTCTTGCCTTAAAATGAAGAGTAACTATATATAAATGCTATGAAAGAAAGGTTGTGGGTTGTGCATCTCTTTGGGACAGAAAGACTGAAACTACTTCAGAATGTGGGGGAGGATTTGAATGGTATAAGAGCAAAAGCAGGAGAAAAGACAAATTAATTTGTCTAAACCTTCCTTTCTGATAACATGAATCAGATTCTTGTTTTTCAGTGGTGCCAAGCATCCATGTTCTTGCTTCTCTTGATGTAATTATTTGTGGTTCCAGAAGCACTCAGAAATTCGCTCATAATTTTTAATATCGCATATGGAAACAAGAACATTTTTCTATAATCAAAAACAATTTAAATTACTAAAGGCCTAATATACATGACTACTTTGTCAAGCTAAACTTAGGACAATTTTTCTTCATTGTCTCTATTCAAGGGCAAGGTGCTATCATGTAGTGGTCCCATGGGCACAGATTTTGTGGAAGGGGAAGAAGGATTGTGTCATCAAAGCTATCATCTTTTGGGCAATCAACTCTAGTGCTAACTCTGTGTGTCTGAGAGTTTTTAGCAAATTTATGGTTTGGTCATTAAGTTCAATGTTCCATTAATGTATATTGGGCACCTGTAATGGAACAATTACATGCTAGTCAGTGAAGGCATAAAGAAGAATAAGCCACAGCTGATGTTATCAAAAAGCTTTTGGTCAAAGCTACTGATGACTATGATACTTAATAAAAATAATAATTCAAATGATGATTATTTGTGCACTTAAGAGAAATGAATGGAAATCTGAAATTTAAGGAGGGTAAATAACCTTCCTCAGATTGAATAAAAGTTAAAATAGCAGTGTAAATAAAAACCCATGATTCTTGAAAGAATGGTTGCAAAAGGTGATGTCAAGTTGATTTGGAAAAATGAAAAAAGGAGCATTTACAGAAATTGGAAAGCAAAGCTCAGATGTATTCTCTCCACCTTCTAAAATTCATTTGCATGCATGCTCTTTTCTTGAAAACTTAACTCTGAGACATCATCATACACAGTAGCATCAGCACATTTTCTTTCATATACTGTATGAGAAAGAATTATGCTCAGTGGAGGGTCAATTAACCTCTTAGGCCCAGAGCCTCCAGACACATAATTTCTAGATTGTCCTTATTTACACTAAGGTACTTACAGCTGGAATGCTCATTTATATCCTGGGCTTGCCTCTACCTTAGTGAATAATCTTGGAACAGTTACAGAACCTCTGTACTTCAGTTCTTTTCATATGTAAAATGGGAATAATACCCCCCATTGGATAATTATGAGGATTAAAAGAAATAATAAATGTGAAGGGCTCAGAACCATGTCTTGCACAGAATGATCTCCTATAAATGTTAACTCTTACTAAGATTATTTAGACTTTGATATATTTGCCTTCTCAGAATGTCATAAAGCAGTAGGAAAGGAAAGGAGAATTTCACTCAATTGTGGAGGGTCAAGGGCATAGTAAACATAATGCAAATCAAAAAATAATTCAAGGAAAACCTGCAAGAGTCTCTAATACCAATAATAATTTCTCAAAGCGTGCTAAAGGCAGAACACCAGAGAAAAAAAAATTGGCAATGATGATTGGAAGGGTACACTTGGGAACACAAGGGAGAGGGCAAGGAGAATAAATGAATTATTTGCTTGTGAGGTTTCTGAGGATAACATTAAAGGAATCTCTACTCCCAAATTATCTCTTAACAAATACAGATCAGAGATACTAGTCAAATGCCAGTAAATCCTAGGCTCTCTATATAATTGCAAAACAAGATGAAGACAGATAACTTGGATTGATATCATCCATCCCAGTTTTTGTCAAGAAAATGTCTTTGCTCTACCTCCTCTTACCCTCACTGTCCAGCATGACTGCTGTTTTCCAAGTGTCTTCCCCAGGCCAGATGAGAGGAACATGAAGGCAGCTGACCAACTGCTTCAGCACTCTAGTCCAGATTCTGGCTTCCTCTTGGCTGCGTGTTGTGTTCCTATTTCCTCCTTGCCTTCCAAGCTCTTATTTGCAGACTGTCTCCCCCTGTGTACAGCCACTGGCCTTTTGGACTTTAGAATCGCTCTTAGTCTGCTTTATGTAAGTATATGCACCTGAGACCTCAGTGTCTGCCTGTGACTTTGTTTACCCAGGTCCTATTGCTTGGTAAGGGTTCTATTTTCTCTTCTTCTGTTCCCTGGTCTCAGCATCTCTCAGATCCCCTAGGTCCTCTACTGCTAATAACCTGTCAAAAGAGTTTTAAAGGAACTCAGGGGTGAAATTATGGAGTCATTGGCATAAATATGCAAGCTGCCATAAGTGGGCCACTCTGCTATGTGATCACCAGGGAAGCTTCCAAGCATGAGTGAAAAGGGTTCCCTGGAGACCAGAGAGTTACAGACCAGTAAATCTCATTCTTTGTTGGGCAGACTGGTGGGATTTGTAACAAAGGATTATTCCATTGATCACTGAAGCCAGCACTTTTGAGACTTATAATGGCAGAGTAGACTGAACAGGTACAACCTGGGAGTTGAAAGTACACCCTGAGCATAAATTGAGGAAATCCGCTGCAAGAACAAAATGTGTTTTAATTTTTGTATTTTTATCTGATGTGTTCATGTGAACCTTGCCTTCTCCTCCATGATAATATTTGCTTTAGGAGACAAATACTGTTTTGGACTCCAGTTCCTGAAAAAAAAAAAATGATGTAGCATTGGCTGTTAGCAGCGCAAATCTGAGAAATTAACATAAAATAACATAAAACATAAAAATAAGAAACCTTGAATTCATACATATAGAGAAGGGATGGGGTTTTCAGTAGCTTAGAGTAGAGGTCAGCCATACACAGAGGTAGAAGAAGGATTGGATGGTTTTTAAATTCTGCTCTTGCCTTTCCTCCATGCTGAGTTGGGCAGTCATTGCTGATTCCATCATCTCAGCAACAGCTCAGGCTACCTGGTATTGGAAGGTAATATCAATCAATATAAAAGGTCTGCTGGGGTAGGTAGCTGATGACCGGTGGCATGGTTGACTGGTTGCTTTCAGGCATTACTCTTGCATCCCATTCTTTCCAAACTCTCAGGACCTACGGATAATTACTAAAGAGCCTGCCCCCTTCTGGTGCTGCTTTTTTCTAGTAGTTAAAAAATGAATACCTAATTAGTAAAAGTGGCAGCAAATGGAAGCAGTTAATGCCTCTTATAATGTAATCCTCCCCGGTACTCATCCCTTCACACAAACTAGGGACTGGATATCGGTGCTTCTTTACACATTACCTGATATAGTAGCTGATATACTCAGGGGAGTATAAAATAACTGGGCTTTTGAGAAGGCAAACTACAAAAAAGAAAGAAACTACATATGCTATGGAGAATTACTGGAACTAATAAATTAAGAATGAATTAAGAATTTACAAGAATTTACAAAAATAATATGCTCAATGAGCTGTAAAAGAATATGAAACAGGACAACTCACACAAAGAATTAAGCAGAAATATATCTGAAAAAAATAGTAGAAATCAAGAACACAATAGTTGAGATAAACAACAGGATGGATACAGCTGAAAAAGAATGGGTAAGCCAGAAGTTTAGATTGAGGAAATCTCTTAGTTGATGGCAGACAAGAATAAAGACATAGAAAAATTAATAGAAAAGTTAGAGCAGAAATAGTAGATAAGGATAATAAGTCCCAGGAAGAGAAAAAAAAAATGTTTTAAAATTCTCACTAGTTATTTGACAACATTTTTCCTCCAAATCTTGTAGTAAAGTTGGTGTCTCAGAAACATGTACTACATTCATCCTACAGATTCATATACTGCCTTTACTATGGAAATATCAGGGGGAAGGATTTATTAATTCCACTCTATGGGCATCTGTATATACATTGATGGGGGAGCCATAGCATGTAAATGAACACTTAAACAAGAAGAAACCAGAAAATATGCTTCATTTTGACTTAAAATTTTTGCCAGAGACTTATACAAAGTGTGCCTCTGCAAACGCGTGCGCGCGCGTGCGCGCGCACACACACACACACACACACAGAGAACTTATCATTTTGATGTTGGTGGTGTTGCTAATGCCTGGGAGAGTCATAGGAGAAGAAATGAGGAAGTCAGCATACCAAAATATAAGAAAAAATCTGGTCATATCTTTGGTTCTAGGATTGTTAAAGACATTTTTAGGTATTTCATATGATTTACCCTCATGAATATTTTTAATACCTTTCTTGGGGGTTTTCAACAAAACCTCCAGATTTGCTAATACATTGAGGACTTTCCAATACTAAAATTCCTAATGGATGTGCTAAGGAGTTGGGCAGATTGGTAGAGTCATGTAACTTGATTTCTTGGTCATATTAGACAAACCTCAGACCAAAGCATGCATCAATGTTAACATATTTTTTCCTTATGTTTATGGACTGTGTTATCCTAGAAAATCCGGGAAGCTTACAATTACTTGAGGAAGGAGGTAAGTATAACAGAGAGCCCATGACATGAGGAAAGATATAAACAAAATATATTTTTATAATATGAAAAACCTAGGGCTAAAATAAACTACTTTTTTTCAAGTTCATTCATTAGAGTTAATAAATCCATGAAAAGTTTATATGGATGTGTTTACTAGATTTCAAAATGCCAAACTTAGAGGGATCCTCTGAATTTATACACAAATTATGCAATGGTCAATTTTTTGTGTCAACTTGGCTAGGCTGTGGTGCCCCATCGTTTGGTCAAGCACTAGTCTAAATAGTGCTGTGAAGGTAGATATGATTGACATTTACCATTAGCTGACTTTAAATAAAGCACCGTCAATGATGTGAGTGGACCTCATCCAATCACTTGAAGGCCTTAAAAGCAAAATTTGAGATTTCCCTGAGAAGAAGGAATTCTATCACAAGGTTAACATAGAAATCCTGCTTGCATCTCCAGCTTCCTGGCCTGCCCTACAAATTTTAGACTTGCCAGCCTCTACAATTGTGTGAGCCAGTTCCTTAAAATAAATCTCCCTTTCCATATATGTGTCCTGTTGGTTCTATTTCTTTGAAGACCCCTCAGTGATACAGCTTACAAATTCAGGGAATCTCTGGATAAAGAGACTACTCAAATTCTTTTTTTTAAATTTTTTAAATTAATTAATTAATTAATTTGAGAGAGAGAGTGCACATGCATGTGCAGGGAGAGGGGCAGAGGGGGAAGGAGAGGGACAAGCAGACTCTGCTTGTCTCTGAGCATGCATGGGGGCTCGATCTCAGGACTCTGAGATCATGACCCAAGATGAAGCCAAGAGTTGGATACTTAACTGACTGAACCACCCAGGCACCCCTACAAAATTCAATTTCTATAAATCTAATTTATAGGTGAAAGATAGATTTAGATCTATTCAAGTCCTATCACTTTGACCTTATAAATATCTCCCAAACACAACCAATTTCATTACTTGCATGTCAAAGCAATTCAAACTACTTTTTTCCCAAATGGATGAGTAAAATAGCTTCATAACTACTTCACTGGCTTCTGCTCTGTATCATCATGCCTCTACCCTTTTGTCAAATGACCCATAATGAATTGCAGTGCTATCCAATGCCAATCATATTTACTACCCACTCCTTTGAAGGGTGTGTGTGGTCTGGCCCTATCTGTTTTTCCAGGTTCATCTCACTCTAGGCTTCCCCACTGTACCCTGCTTGGTTCTAGCCACACAGATCTCTTCTAGTCTTTTATTCTTGTGATATTTTGTCCCACTAGGAAGCCTTTACAATGTTGTAAAGGTAAAGTACTTTTCTGTGTCTTTTGTGTCTGGAAAGACTTTCACCCATTCTTTAGAGAGGCTCTATTGTCACTTCTTTAAGGAAGCTCTCCCTGACCTTGACCAGGTCTAATCCCATTATTAATAGTTTTCATTATTAATGGCTAATCACCACTCAAGTTTATGTTTGATTATGGTATAATATGACTAATGTCTATGTATTCTACTAGATTGCAAGCCCCACGAGGACAGGGATCATGACTTTTTTTTTTTTTCCCCTAATCTTTCATTCCCAGGGCATGGGACCAGGCTTGACAAATAACTACTCAGTTAATATTTGATGAATAAAATGTTTTATGGATTCAGGTATCATCCATTTAGAATGATAGAAAGTAGAGATATTTGGGGTTACATCTTAAATACCTGAGTTTGGCAAAATATATTCTGCTGAAATTTATATCAATATTTAGATTAATTAGATCAAGGAGAAAATATATCCTTTGATTCCATTTTATGCAATAAATTATAAATGTAAGTGTCAAGCATGTGATGCCCTGAATCTAGGTAAGCTTTAACTTGATTTTTGCTGTGAAAAGGTTATGTCGTTTTAGATTATGCTTAGCAGAATATATTCATATATCCGTTATGAATTCTTGCTTGGCAATCAGTAGAGAAAGGAAGAAGCAACTTAAATCAATTAGGGAGCTGCTGATTCACAAAACTTAAGAGTTTAATGGAAACTTTGGCCAGCACATTAAATGTTATTAAGTGCATGGTAGTGGCATGCTTTGTGGATTAGCTGAGTTGGTTAGATTGAAAGATACAATGGGGGAAAATACAAATCAAGCAGGAACAAATACATATGAAAAGCTGGAAGTTTCTGTTGTTCAGGTGACACAATAATTTTTAAGGAATGAATGATAGCAAATAAAAAATAATATCATCCTGTTGTTATAGACAAAATTTATAAAATGTCTGATAGTAAATCTGATTTATTTGGCTATATATATAATTAATTTAATAATATGATATTAAATTATAAAGTTCCTATAAAGATCTTTACGCTCACCTTCCCACTTCCTCTAAAGGGGAGGTACCTAGTCACCCAAAGGGGTGATCATCAGGAGCATTTTCAGGGATTAGTGAATTTACTGCTTCCATAAAGAAAAGAAAAGTTAGCTCTGATCATAGAAAATAATCTCTCTTCTTAAACCTTAACCTACATGTCTGTAATTTTCATCCTTTGGCCTAGTTTTGGATCTGCATCGGATAAATTTAGCATCTTCCCCACATGTCTTCACCTCTTTCATTAAATAAGAGAGTTGCCATGCAGTCTTAGTCCTTAGTCTAAACAGTCTCAGATCATTAACAATTAACAATTACAAGCCTTCTTTTTATTTATTTATTTATTTGACACAAAGAGAGAGAGAGAGAGAGCAAGCACAAGCAGGGAGAACAGCAGGCAGGGGAGAAGCAGGCTCCCTGCTGAGCAAGGAGCCAGATGTGGGGCTCAATCCCAGAACCCTGGGATCATGATCTGAGCCAAAGTCAGCCGCTTAACTGACTGAGCCACCCAGGTGCCCCCATTCCAAGCTTTCTTGATAATTGTCCTTTCCCCTATTGTCGCCTACTTTGTAAAATTTCTTCCTTAAATATGTTAATAAGAACTGAATGTAAGACCTGTATTTACTCTGGCAAGGACAAAATGCAAATGCAGTTGGACTATTCAGCTGATCTGGAGATTGCACTCCTGTTAAAATTGTATTTTATATGATTATATAGTACATTAATAATAATTATTCATAATAAATATAAATATATAATAAATATATAATAACAATTATAGCATAAATATATGTACATATATTTATATACACACACACATACACACACATATATTTTTGGCCATAGTTATAGACAGATCAGGTGAATTTGCATCCAATTGAGATCCCAGGCCTTTACCCATGATTTGCCATTGGACTCTTTTTCTTTCCCTGTGCTTATAAAATTGACTTTTTAAAGTTTTTATGCAAAGCTATTCATTTATTCACATTAAAAAATCTTATCAATTGCAACTCACTTTTTTCTAGAAATTATGATATCTCTACATCTTCATTTAAAGCTATGTAGTTTATTGATGACTCCTAGATTTGTGCATGGGAAGATTGATAAGTATGTCATTTGTATCTTAACCCAAGATTGTGATAAAATGCTGATTAGGACAGAGCAAAAGTGTTGGAGAACGAATTCTCCCCTTTGGTCTGTAATTATCATTTATCCACATTCTATGTGTAACTATTCAAGTAGTTGGGAATCTATGTAACTGTACCATCTTTCAGGTCATATTTCTCCATGATTTCTCCAAGAATGCTAAGAAAAACTTTTCCAAACTCTATTGACATTTAATAATAAAGATTCTTTTATTTTTTTTAAAGATTTATTTATTTATTTGAGAGAGTGGGGGGAGGGGCAGAAGGAGAGGAAGAGAGAGTCTCAGGCAGACTCCATGCTAAGTGCAGAGCTGGATCTCATGACCTGGAGATCACACCTGAGCCAAAACCAAGAGTTGGACGCTTAACTGACTGTGCCACCCAGGCACCCCAATAAAGTTTCTTTTAAAAAGTGATTATTGAAGTACAGAGAACCCTGTGCAACTATAGCTGGATGATTCCACAGGGAGTTCACACAGGATTTGGTCTTTTTCTCTGTCATTGATCTGCTTTTTCTGGCTTGTCCTAAGTCTGATGCAGGTTGTCTTCAACAGATGTGGGGTTATATATACAAACCTCCAGTAGTGATCCATACATAGCAGGTAAAGGGAGCACTCTTTCAGTTGCCAGAATTTTCAGTTTCTCTCCTAATCTGTGTTCACTCCTGAACCAATCACTGTGACCAGAGGGATGTGACTCTCTCCCGTGTGATAAAGCCAATATAAAATAATTATGCCTATAATGAAAGCCAGAGATATAACACCTTATCTAACTGTGTGAAATTAAATATGTTTTTGCTTATTATATCCAATCAAAGCAAGTTTGTTTTCAAGTAACGATCATAAATTATATTTTTGTCATCACTTTTCCCCTTCCCTTTTTCACTTTTTTGGGGAAACTTTTATCATGGAAAATTTCAAACTTACACAAAAATAGGTAGAGTAGTATAATGAACTCCATGTACCATCACCCAGACTTACTAATTATCAACTGTAGCTAATCTCACCAAATTACTCCTTCAATATTATTTTGAAGATAATCTCAGACATACTATTACTTAATTTGTAAATATACTAGTGAGTATCTCTAAACCATAAGGACTCTTAAAGAAACCATAAAACTAACTCAACTAAAAATACTTTTCAATAATTTCTTAATATCAGCAATTATCTATCAGTGTTCCAATTTCCAATTCTCTAAAAAATGTTCTAATTTGTTAGAATCATATTTATATATATGTATGTATGTATTTTTTAGAATATATATATGTATATATATGTATATATTTTTTTAGAATCCAAATAAGATTCAAATGCTATGACTGAATGATGACTTTTAAATCTCTTCATCTTTAGGCTTCCTTCTTTCTAGGTTTCCTTCCATTCCTTCCTCTTCTTTTTTCACTCTACTCTGTTATATATATAATGTATTCTTTGGGCTTTTGTTTAAGTTTATAATTTCTTTTTTAAAAAGACTTATTTAGGGCTCCTGGGTGGCTCAGTCGGTTAAGCGTCTGCCTTCGGCTCAGGTCATGATCCCAGGGTCCTGGGATCGAGTCCCACATCGGGCTCCCTCCTCGGGGGGAAGCCTGCTTCTCCCTCTCCCACTCCCGCTGCTTGTGTTCCTGCTCTCGCTATGTCTATCTCTGTCAAATGAATTAATTTAAAAAAAAATCTAAAGAAAAAAAATAAAAAAAACTATTTATTGGGGCGCCTGGGTGGCTCAGTTGGTTAAGCATCTGCCTTCAGCTCAGGTCATGATCTGGGGGTCCTGGGATTGAGTCCCGCAGAGGAGGGAGCCTGCATCTCCCTCTGCTTCTGTCTCTCTCTCTGTCTCTCATGAATAAATAAATAAAATCTTTTAAAAAAAGATTTATCTAATTCTTTTAGACAGAGAGAGCATGAGCAGGAGGGGCAGCGGGAGAGGACGAGGGAGAGAGAATCCCAAGCAAACTCCAGACTGAGCGTGGAGACTGATGTGGGGCTCAAACTTAGGACCCTGAGATCACGACCTGAGCCAAAACCAAGAGTTGGATACTTAACTGACTGCACCACCCAGGTGCCCCATGTTTGTAATTTCTATGTTAAGAAACGGGGTCATTTTTCTGGAGCATTCCCCACCCTCCAGATTTTGCTGATTGTATCCTCTTGGTGGAATTAACCATTTCTTATTTCCTGCAAATTGGTAGTTTGACCAAGGGGCTTGATCAGATTGAGTGTCAATGTAATCAGCTATGACTATTTTATTACCAATGTTGTCTTCTTCCATTAGGAGGCACATAATACCTGATTGTTGGCAATCCCTGATATTCACTGTCTAGATCAATAATTGATCCATTTAGATAGGATGATATTTTATTTTTATGATTCCTTCTTCATTTATTACCCAGAGTATTTCTACAAAAACACACTTCCCTTTATCTTGACTTGGTTATCCTGTGGTATAATTGTATGGAAAAGTTAACATGATACCTGATTCTTTTCTTTTATTCTCCAGTTTTCAAACAATGATTGAATCATTAGCACGGTGACCAATTAGTTTTTTAAAACTTTTTTTTTACTATTATTTGAACTAATAGTTCGAAATATATTTGGTATGTCTCAGTTTGTTTCAGTTTTTATTTTAATTGATGCTCAAATTTCCCCATTTTTGATAATGGGAGCCTTTTCAAATTGGCTCTTGGGTTATTCTGACCCCAACTTAACAGGTTTTGATATTATTTTCTGGCATGTCAAAATGTTCCAGACTCATACAGAAATGAATCAACCCATTCTCTAAGGAGTCCTGGTTCCTTTAAGTGTGAAATGGTGTATAAAGTTTACACTGTGAACAATAGGAGTGCATATTGCTACTGGTTTGGACATTATTTCAAGTATTTTCAGTGAAGGGAACTAGGATGCATTTTTTAAAGACAAAATATATCATGAGTTTATTTTGCTACTTCCATGAGTTTCAAAGTAAGGAGAACAAGATTTTTACTTGAATTCTTTCATCTATATTGCCTTTATCCCATAGCAGAAATTACAGTTCTCAGTGATGATGCTGGAAATGATGGGATATCCAAAAATTACTCACTCACATCATTCCCCTAATACACAGATGCAATAATCAATTATACTACTACAAATAATACAGATTAGTTAAAACAGTTTTAGACCCTATTTGCACTTTTTCCCCCTCTAGGATATATTCTAGCAGCCATGTAAATTTGAACTAGTGTTTTAAAGTATCTTGGAATAATTCATCCAACTGAATACATATTTAGGTTCATTTATTTCATGTTTAATTGAAGATATTGATGTATAATTTTAATATTGTTAATATTCTTTGGGGGAAATATTGACACAGTACCAAAGTCAAGTTTTAAAAGGGTATACTCAAAGAATTCAAGCTTCTTTCCCTGTTCCCTTCATTCTATTCTATCTCTTCTCCTATATAACCACTAAAAACAGTAATGATCTATTCTTCCATTATTTGTTTTTTAATTTCTCTTGAGTATACTTTTTGGTGTTCAGGAAGGTTGCATTTTTGTACTAATGTTTACTTTTATACTAACACCTTTATATGATATTTTAAGTTTCTTTAAAAAATTTTTATTTTATTTAGTTATTTTCTATTGGTTCCCTACTATTAGCAATATTGGAGTAACTGTAACCACTTCTTCCCATCAATTCTTTCTCAACAAGCATCTGACCTAAAATAATATTATTTTGTACTAGATAGAAGCTATAAGACAATAAAGAAGTCTAATTCTACTTTCACATTTCTGCCCTTTATCTTCCCAGTTTTGATTGTTGTATTTTACCTACATTATCAGAACACAAAACTGTTATATACTTTATTCTTTCCCTTATAACTATCATGTAGTTTTAATTCAATTCTACAGGCTATGTATTTACCTGGAGAGTTGTTCTATAGTTTCACAATTAATTGAATTGTAGCGTTTACCATAGTGTCTTCTTCTTCTTTCCATTTTCCAGAATCTGATTTTAATTTTACACAATGTCCAGGATTTATAGTTATACTTAGCAAGTGGAACACGGGAAAAGCATGTCTACCCAGAAGTCAGATGTTTAGGCCTTCAAAAATATTTTTATGTTATTTTTAAATTTTGAAACAACCTCAATCTTACATTAAGTTCGAGTACACAGAATTCTTTTATTTTTTTTTACCTGGATTGTTTGATGATAAGAGGTTCTGTTATCCTCAGATACTTCAGTGTTTATTTTTTTAAGCAAGGACACTGATATATGAATCCTGAGACAACTCAGATTTCAATGCTTATTCCAATTAATGTCTTTTATAATAATAAGTTTCTGGGTCAAAAACCACATATTATATTTAGTTGTTATACCTCTTTAGTCCACCTCAATCTTGAAAGTTTTCTCAGACTTGCCCCCCATCCTGCTCACTGTGCGTGTTGGCTTATCATGGATCTGTCTGTTCTTGACCTTGTCTTTCCTCCTCTCCTCGGAGTCAGTGGTGGGTTCCACTGATTCTTGTTCCGCTGATGACTTCCTCTGAGGAGTCCCATCACCCGCAACTTAAATGAACAAACTTACATGCCATTTTCTGAGTGAAGACGTCAAGGTTTTTAATTTAAAGAATGTGTACAGTTATACTTTTTTATATACCTGTTCTTCCATTCATTTATACTTAAGTTATGGCACAGACTGATATACACCAGTCTTGAGGAAATCTCTTTCCATGCTGCGCCTGGGGGGCAAGCCATGAGAGGTGCAGTTCCCTGAGACAGGTGGTGCTTGAGGCCAGAGATGGTGGTGGAAAGGTGGGAACTCGTTCGGCTGGATTTCTGTTGTGAACGCCCAGTGCATTTGGGGCATCCGCTGGGAGTTCCGGAAATAACCTTATGTAGTACTCCAAATATCCCCATATTTAAAAACAATTTTCATTCTATTTGTTTTTAAAACTTTATTCTTGCAAATTCACAATTTTATCAGTGATCTGAAAGGTCACAAAGTAAGAAGACTAACTTCTCAAGCACAAGCATCTGTAGATTAAGATGCTTTCTATTAGACTGTCATGTGCTGATATATCTCTGTATATATTATTTGATATCCAGAGAATCTAAAGAGTTCGTCTACTGTTATTAATGAGATTTAAGGGCTTTTGACAGTGGGTTTAATTTGTAAACTGCTTGAAGACTGTGACATTCGGGCACAGGCCTGGCTGGTCGGCTGCCTCCTCTGGGCTCTGGGCGCGGGCCTGGGCCTCTCTGGAGTGGAGACCTGTGGGGAAGCCTGTCCTCGCTGGCCAGCTGTGGGTCCACCTTCTAACCAGCCTCAGTCCTTTCCGTAGCAGAACACTGTGAAACCTTCCATGTCTTTCCAGAAGCTGCAGATTCCAGCCCTCCCAGTTCCTCGTGAGCACACGAAAGCTGGGTCTCACCCCAGAGCACCGGGGTCTCTGAGCGGCCTTAGTCATAGGGAGCAGACTGTAATCACAGGGTGTGGGAGGGAGGGAAGGCAGGAAAACCTGTATTTTGTGTAACTCAGACACTGGTGAAATGGCCACCGCCATCACAAGCTATGCATTTTCTCAATGTTTCCAGTGAGCTTGATGTCTTGCTTGGAAAGTGGATGTGTGTCTGTGTTTGTCATGAAAACTTACCAGCAGAAATCCTCATTCCTTTGCTACAGATTTATCAAAAATTGTCAGTCTTTTCAATTAGGAGTTTCTTTAAATGTATAATATTTTAGAAAAAAAATCAATAAACAGTTGATCTCGTGGGGAAAAAAAATGGTAACACTTGTGAAGATCATGGATATTATTACATTATTTTGTAGGATGACCCTCAATTTGGTATCTTCTGATGCTAATTCATGGTTAGATACAGGTGTGTATTTTGGGTAAAAATATTATGGAAGTGACTTTGTGTCCTCTTTACCTCCTATTAGATGACCCATGATTTAAGTATTTCACATAATTGGTGGTGTTTTCTTTGATTACTTGATAAGGTTGATTTATGCCAGATGTTTCCACTGTAAATTACTCTTTTCCCTTTGTAATTAATAAATACTGGGGGGAGGGATGTACTTTGGAACTATATAAATACCCTGATCCTCATCAGACTTTCAACATATTCCTTATTTATAGCAATATGGATTCATGGATTCCTGTTTTGTGTAATGGGTTGTAGTTTGTTAACATCATTGTTTATTTTGATGTTCTAATTATCTGCTATTATTGAGATCTCCTTCAAGTTGGCTTTGACATGTTCTCATCATAATTTAAACACCGTATTACTTTCTAGTACAACAAGGTATTCCTGGCTTATTTTGTACTCTCCTTACTCCAACCTTGGAATCAGCCATTTCTCCAAGGATCCTTGGCTTCTTTTAATGGATAATGGTATTTAGCAACCAAGATCTGAGTGCTAAGTGTGCTCATTACTTTTGGGATGTCACTGTCCCTAGCCTGTCTTGGTGAACAGAACTAGGTAATATGTATACACATGTGCATATTTACATATGTATTTGTTTCTATAACTATCTATATCAAAAACCACAGACTTTTACCAATGCCTCCAATTCCATCCCAGTACTATAAGATTCACTTTATTTTTCTCCATTAAGTATTTGTAACTCTCTTCTCTGACTCTGAGAAATCAGACAGCCCTTATTCTTAATATATTTACTTATTTTTTTCATTTTATGCATATATAACCAAAGTCTATTACTGCTGCTTCCTCTCCTACCCAATGTGGGCTATCTTTATTTGTCCCTACTCTACATGGAGCTATCTTGTTATGAGGAGGCCCTTTTTATTCTGCCTGTGCTTGAATTCCCCGTGCTAAGCCATTTGCCAAACCCTTCATGTGTACATTACTCAACACACTCAGGCTCTAAAATATCATGCTGGGCCCTGCTTTCCCTTCCATATGGATGTCATTTTCACTCTTCTCAGGCTATGACATCTCAATCTATACCACTGCTTTTTCCTCTTCTTGCCACTGTGCAGATGCCTGCCTACCTGGCTGGGTTCTACCTAATGCTTTTTGGAGTGAGTTGTTCAGGTAGGGAAGAGAAGTTAAAGGAAGAAAAGGAGAAAGTGGAAAACTGACAGACCATTTTTAAAAGAAGTGTTTCTTATATTGACATCATGCAGATCCTCCTTGTTGACATTTGACATATGCCAATTTTATGTGGAATATAACTTGAGGATTTTCAGCACATCATTTTGTTAGATATGATGCAGTGAATTTTGGAGTTGTAAATATAGTTTCCTATAAAAACATCAGCTGAAAAACATTACACTGACACACACACACACACACATATATATATATAATTTTTTTCTTATAAAGTTTGAGTATTAAAAACCAAATGGTCTTCTACTAGAAAAATAAAATATTAACTAGGGAGACATTCTACCATTGCCTGATTAGCAAATATAATCAAACAGCATATTAAAATAATAATACTCCTTGACCAAGTGGAACCTTATTCCAAATATATTAGGATGGGTCAATATTAGGAAATTTATTTATTAATCATCATGTTAATAGATTTTAAGAGAAAACTTTTATCATCTTAGATGATGGAAAGATATTTGATAAAATATGTTCCTGACAGAAATCAATTTTTAAAATAGAAATATATTTATCTCAAACCAAAAACCAGCATGATGGTTATTGGCGAAATGCTAGAAACATTTCTAATAAATCAGGAATAAGGCAAGGATGCCATCAAACCTAATTATTAAGCTTTCTTCTCAGGTAATAAGAATGCAGCTAGACTAGAAAATGAAGCAGAATATGTACAAATAAAAAATATAAGGATGTAATTATTTACAGTTGTTATAATTGTCTATTTGAAAATCCAAAATAATTAACCAAAAAGGCTATAAGTAAAAAAGAATTCAATAAGATTTCATAAAATAATATGCCAGAATCTGTTGCCTTCATATAGATAAAGCCAGTAAGAGAAATAAAAAGACCCTGTTAATAATAGCAACAACAAAAATAAAATTATAGGAATAAATTTAATAACAAATGTCCAAGAAGAAAAATATATAACACATTACTGACAGTTGTAAAAAATAATTGAAACATATGAGGAAACCTGTCTTCTTTTTGCATAAGAATACTCCATCTCATAAAAATCTTTTTTCTCCTAAATTAATATATAAAATAATAGCCCCCCCCAAAAAATATCAACAAGTTATATTTTAAGACCTAACCAAGGTGATTCTGCAACTCATGGGAAAAATAAGAAAAAAAATATAGTCAAGAAAAATCTGAAAAAGATGAGTCACAGAGGAGCAATTTTGCAATTACTATAATTAAGACAAGATGGTACTAATGTATGAAGAAACAGATCAGTGGAATGGAAAAGGGATTCCAGGGCTCCTGGGTGACTCTGTTGGTTAAGCGACTGCCTTTGGCTCAGGTCATAACCCCGGGGTCCTGGGATTGAGCCCCGCATCGGGCTCCTTGCTCCTTGGGGAGCCTGCTTCTCCCTCTCCCTCTGCCTGCCACTCCTCCTGCTTGTTCTCTCTCTCTCTCTCTCTCTCTCTGTCAAATAAATAAAGAAAATCTTAAAAAAAAAGAAAGAAAAGGGAATCCAAAAGTAGATTCAAATATTAAAGATATTTAGTGTATTTTAGAGATAAATTTCATCTAACAGTGGAGAGAGCATAAGTTAGTCAATAGCTGTCTGGGGACAACTGAGTAACCTTGTATACAAACATCATTTTCTACTTCTTACACCTAAATAAATTCCAGTTAGATCAAATGCTAAAATATAAAAAATGACATCATGAAAGTTATAGAAGAAAATGTAAAGGAGTTATATTTATACTACTGAAATAGAGAAGGCTTTGTTAAATATGACACAAAATCCTGGAGCCACTAAAATAAAAAAAAATGATAAACCAGATTTCATAAACATTTAAAAAACCATCTCAACAAACCCAAAAGCTTAAGTGAAGTCAAAAGGCAGTTAATTACCTGAGATATTTCCCATACATATGAGATACAAATGTGGATTTTTATAATATATAAAGAAGGCCACAGATACTTAGAGAATGATCAGTAGTGAGACTCCATACAGGCTGTAAAGATTAGGTACAGTTCCAAGGAAGCCATTCATATAGAAGTGAATCTTACACACCTGTTCATGGCAGCCCCAACAGTCCAGTGCCAATATGGTTAAAAGGCATAAAAAATGATACACAAGGAATAAATGTCTTGGCTCTTAAACATATGAAAAGAAGTTTAAGGCTATTCATTACAAAGAAATCAAAATTGAATCTATAATGGATTACTGTCTCTTGACTTATTTTCTTGGCAAAATCACACATGAAAAAAATAGTGAAGTAGTTATTCTCATAATGTTGAAGAGATGTAAATCGGTTCAACTTCCATGAGCCAATTTGACAAATATTTATTAAAAAGTAAAATGTAAATATCCTTTGATTCAGCAATTCTATTTCTAGGAATTTATTCCACAAATACACTTACATATGTCTCAAATGACACCCATCCAAAATATGCATTACAACATTCTGTAATAGCACAGAATGGGAACAACTTAAATGTCAATCAACGGAGTGATCAAGAAATTAATGGTAATACTGTGCCCATTAAATGGAATACTATTTTGGCACTAAAATGAAAGAGGCAGCTCTGTATGTATTAATATTAAATAAGTATCTATCTATCTATCTATCTATCATCTATCTATCTGTCATCTATCAATTCCTGTCTACATCTTATTTCCTATCTATATCCTATTTCCTACCTGTATGTAGGTGGGGAAAAAAAAAAGATTTAGAGTAGGAAAGTCATCATTCCTGTGTGTTTCTATATTTGTATTCCACATGCTTGCCTATGCATTGAATATCTTTAGCAGGGTGTACTAAAAAGTGGAAACATCAGTTGCCTCTAGGAAAACTAACTTAATGCTGAGACGGCAGTAGGAGGGACACATATTTATCTCCTACTCTACAGTTTTGTTCCCTTTGCATTTTTTTCATGCACATATAATATCCATTTAAATTAATTAAATAAAAATACCATCAACAAAGTTTCACTTATGATGTCATCTATTTCAATTGCATAATTTTGACATAAAGGTATAGACCGAGTGGCTGCTGAGTGACAGTTGTGAATCAGTATGTGTGTTTATCAAGAATTATCATGTAAATGCAGCAAAATAGTCTAGAAAATCTATCTAAACCCAAATGTGACACCTTGTACACAATAAAGAATATCTTGTGAAATATTTTCAGTTTCTATTAGAAATTAGCATGTAGTGATAGCTCTTTCTAAATGAAATGAGAGTGAAGCAACAAAATTGATTAGCAAAGAAATTTAAACAAAGACAACCAAATGTGCCCTAAAGCGTAACTACCTATGGGAGTCCCAAGGATTAGATGGAGATATGCTGCTAACTCTACTTCCTCCTGTGTGCATTCAGAACATCTATTAGTGAATGTACTCTTCATTTTATTATGTTATAGTTTGTTTATACTGGAATTTATTTTTGTGGATTGAACCTCTGCTCTACCACTTACCATGTGTGAACTTAAAAAGTTTTCTCAAACTCATTAAGCTTCAGTTTCTCCATATATAAAATGGTAATAATAATTGTACCTACCTCTAGAGTAAATCTATGTAACATCTGGTAGATTTATGTAAGGTATGATAAACATGCAAATAACTCTCCCACTTTCTTTCCTTCCTTCTCTTTCCTTATCGTCTTTCTTTTACTTGCTTATTGCTCAGTGTTTCCTACATTCCTCCCTTCCTTTCCATCCTCCTATCCTCCCTTCCTTTCTTTTCCCCTTTTTGTCTTTCCCCTTTTCTATCTAGATTTATTTCCCTCTCTCCTACATTATGTAAGAATATTTTGAAGTGGTTCACAAATCACACGGTATAGCCTTTGTGGACTAATTCATTGCCGTGTCCCACGGCACGATCAGGTGCAAAGCTGTTCTCTGACTCGTGTCTGGGTTCCAGAGCCCTGTGATTTCACTGTCCCCTACCTTGAGTCAGTCCTTCTGACACACTGTGGCCCTCTGGCTACTCCCCAGAGCAAGTTCACATGAAAAGGATCCTTAGAGATGGAGGAGGAGCATGTACCATAGAGAACTGTTAATACTTAAAAGTAAGACATGATCTAATTCTGTCATTTATACTCCAGAAAGTAATTGCCTTATAGCATAGCCAGTTGTATCCACCAACACTTTTGACACAGTTAGAGCCCCAATAACTTCCTCTAAGATTTTTCTTACCCAAAAATACGTGCAACATGGCAAAGCTCCTTCCATCTCCTCCAGGACCAGATACAGAACTTGTATTCACTCATATCTCAGCATTCACTTACATAGTACTAGGGTAAGCATGCTCAATGCACTCAGTTCAGAAGTTAGGTTCTCTAGAAACCTGATTGCTCTGAAGCATCAGTCTATGGAAATCCTTGGTCTGTGTGATTTCTGCAAAGGGTTTCAGAGGATGCAAAGATGGAGCATATGCTTAGGAGCGGGGAGGAGCTGCCAAAGGAGCCCGGCACGGGGAGGAATTCAGGCTCATGCCTTCTGGAGGCAGGAGTATGACGAGGGTCCTTCGCCTTACAGGAGGAACAAAGCCATAGGTAATGGGGAAATGATTGTTTTCCAGCTCTGGTGGTGGGATTAGGGAATATTAAGACATAAAAATGATTGCATTTTTGGGCAGAATGTATTCGGCTGAGTTTTTCTAAGTTGGAGAAATAAAAAACAGATAACATTTCGTGCATCTTTTTGTCTCTTTTATTTAAAACTAAGTAATATGGTGATAAAATTAATTAGAAGAGTAAATTACAATGGAAATCATGTAATGAATTTCTAGACCAAATATCAGAAATAAACTGGATTATCTGCTATTTTTGTTTTTTTGCCCCCAGTTCTCTCATAACAGAGAATAATGGGTTATAAAGAAATGATTTCTCTAAGAGTGGCAAGAATTCAAGCAATACCAGACGATACTTTTAATTTCCTTCCTAACAGTTGTTCATCATTGCTTGCCCCTGCCATCAGGTGAGTAGCTGTATCATCATTTCTTTGAATTAGTTAACTGTCTGCAGTGTTATTCCTGTCAGGAGTCTGACTACTGTTCATTTCTAAATAGTTTTGTTATTATTTTGACAGTAGATTAGCGGCACTAGTAAATAATAAATACCCTGAGTCAAAGACACAAAATCACAACCTTCAAGCAATTAAATAATATATCTATTCACTTATTTTTATTTGCTATGTTTAACTCTCTGACTAATGTTTGTCAGAAATATGTCAGTTTTTTTATGCTTATCAGACTTTCTGTTTAGATGGTTTGACTTACCCTCAATCCTATATTTTTAAAAAATCTCTGAAAAGGCTGCTCTTTATCTGGAACTGGGCTCTCTCTGACCACACTTCTCTTTGCTAGCCCTTGTCTCACTCACAGCTGTGACACTGTTGATGTGCTCTGACAGGCTACCTGCTGGCTTGCTCAAAAATGGAGAAACATTCTATCATATTTAACATGTAAACAATCCATGAGCATATTTTCTTCTCCTTTAGAGGCATGTCCAACTATACCAGCACCTGATGTAAAAAGCAGTCCATTAATATAGTTATATATGCCCTCTCCTTCTCTCCTCAATCTCTACAGTGGGCAATTGCATGTAATGTGACTTGTGCAATAAAAGTGCCACCAGTGTGTCTTTCCTGCTACCTCATTCTACAGAACTCACTAAATTATACTCCCAAGAAATTGTGTTCTTGAGGGTACATGAACCACTTCTCAAATTGTGCTTTTGAAAATCTTTGCCCTGCTACCACAAGAAATGCCTGTTGCATTCTCCTCTTCTTTCTTTGTCTCTTTGACAGTGACATAGCTACAAGGCTGTGCAACATCATAAAATAACCCCTGCTTCGGGATGGAAAAGATTTGGGTTTCTAACCCCAAATTTTCCACTTATTACTGATGTAAGTCACATAACCTTCAGGTTTTCCCATCTGGAAATTGGGAATAATAATACCTATATTATGGGTGCATTGGGGCATTTAATGGGTTAACATATAGGTGGGTCTGACTGATGAATGCCATAGTAGAGACAATTAGTGAGGGAAGGAAATCCATGGATTTTTGAGATAAGTTTATCATAAGTAAAGGATCAGGGAGATTATTCATGTAGTGACTTCCATTGTCCATAAGAGAGATGAGGACCTGTCTTAGTCCATTTGAGTGTTTGGACTGTTATAATAAAAATACTACAAACTAGGTAGCTTATAAACAGCAGAAATTTATTTCTCACAGTTCGGGAGGCTGTGAAGTCCAAGATCAAGCCACCGGCATATTCACTGTTTGATGGAAGTCTGTTTCTGGTTCATAGACTGTCTTATCACTGTGTCCTCACATGGTGGAAGGGGTAAGGGATCTCTCTAGGGTCTCTTTTATAAGGACACTAATCCCATTCACAAGGGCTCCCTTCTCATGACTTAATCACTTCCCAAAGACCTCACCTCCAAATATCACATTGGGGATTAGGGTTCAACAGATGAATTTTAGAGGGACCTGAATATTCAGATCATAGGAGGACCTCAACTAAGGCAGAGACAATAAAAGAGTATAGGATTGATTTGAGATATCCTAAGATGATGACTTAAAAGTATCTGGGTAATTTGTTGAGCATCATGAAGGAGTGGTGATAACTTTCTTACTTTTATATAACCCTAACACTTGGTGATGTTAATGAAAGTGAAGAATAAAAGGGATGGCCATTAAAATATATATATAGTTAATTTTGATGTGTTAAGATTGATTTACCTGTAGAACATAGTGGATTCCTAACAAAGTTTTATAAGTGAATGAATCAATTATCTGATTGAGAATTGGATATATGGCTCTGAGTCTCAGGTGAGATTTCTGAGCTGGAGAGTTATAATTTAGCAATCCTTACTACCTAGAGGGAGGTAAAGCTGTGGGAATCAGTGAGACCACCAAGCAGAGCACCTTGAGTGGGACAAGCAACTTCGTAATTGTTGAACTCCAGGAGTTTTTAATTTCATGTTTCAAGCACCAGCACCCAAGATTTAAAACAATCATATTTCTCATTCAGTTTGTTTTTCTGTAATGAGTAGTACTCCCGGAGATTAACATACTTTAAGACAGCACTGTATGAGGTATGGCACTTGCATGGTTTCTGTTTACTGGACACCTGACTCCTGTACATAACAATTTAGTGGGCTCCACTAATTTACTATAAATATTTCCTTGCCATCAGTATAATAGAAGCCATTGTGTTGATAACAGTCTTTCAGAAAACAATAATAATGTTTTTAAAATCAAGAAGCAGAATACAATTATAATGTTGAAATGTGAAAAATGCATCTTGGAGCTGAATAAATACAGTGTATTTGTACAGCAAAACTATGACAACTATTTAACTTATAACTTTATAAAGGACCACTTCATGAAATGAGAACTGCATATATTTTACTGCATGGATAATTCAAGCAAATGTGAATACTTTATGACAAGAGCTGTTATCAGATTTTAGTGTTTCTTCACTAAAATGATAACCCTTAATGAGAACATTCAAGAGAATAGTCATTGGTTCTGTGGACTTTCTTTTCTTTCTTCTTCCATTGTTCTACACTATGATCATTCTTTTCTGTGTGTGTGATGCAATTTTGTCCAGTGCTATTCTGAGTACAGAGTTTTATTGCTACTTGTAACTTGCATTCAGCTTTTTATATCTAATAGTGCTGAAGTATTTTTTTAAGTACTAAACCTTTATCAGCTGGTTTATTAAAGAGAAGATTTATTATTTTCAGGATTCCACTTTCCTACATGAGTTCCCACAAATAGGAGCATTTATATGGTTTTTATTATAACATATCAATTGAATGATGGTTTTTGAGTTTTTCTAATATAATGAATTAGTTACATGAAGTAAAGTCAGAAGTGAATGATAAGTTAGAAAACATGAACATGTGTTTTCAATTTCTCTTCCAATCTTCATTAATAAACCTCTTATCTACTTATATTCCAAGGTATTTTAACTAGCCATGCTAGTGTTTTATCTATCTCCAGTTTTATCTAAGGCTAAGGTCCTTACTCATAAAGGTGCAACTCTCTCTTTCAGTACTTAAGTGTCTAGGAAATATGAGTTCTCTCATTTCCCAGTAATGATATGAATTAAGGGTATTTCTGATGTCAAGGATTTATAGGGACATCGTTATAAAAATTCGTTGGTGGACTGTTTGTGTATGTTAATTATAATGTTTGACTACCCAGGACACTTTGGCTGTATCTCTTACTAAGAGAGTTTTTTGAGCTGTGAAG
The DNA here is from genome assembly GCF_002201575.2 of Neomonachus schauinslandi. Taxonomy (NCBI): domain Eukaryota; kingdom Metazoa; phylum Chordata; class Mammalia; order Carnivora; family Phocidae; genus Neomonachus; species Neomonachus schauinslandi. The sequence continues at coordinate 62,507,221 of NC_058403.1, read as the reverse complement.
TTAGAGGGAACAGAGTCCACAAGACCATCCTCACTTTGTCACCAATTGCAAGTTTGGGGGTTCCTCAAACCACACACTGCTTTGATAATTCACTAGAAAGACTCATAGAACTCAGTGAAAGCTGTTATAATCACAGATTTTACTACAAGGAAAGAATATAGATCAAAATCATCCAAAGGAAGTGATGCATAAGGCAGAGTCCTGGAAAAGTACCAAATGTGGAGCTTCCAGTCACCCTCTCCCTGTGCAATCAGGACGGAGTTACTTTACTGACATCAAGGTGTACCGATACACATGGGGATGCTCACCTGAGCCTTGGTGTCTAATGTCTTTATTAGGGTTCCATTGTGTAGAATGGTTGACTGCCCACATGGCTGACTTGTTTAAAGCCCTTTAAGAGGTCAAGCTGCCTGACCCAAAGTGCACACCCCAAGTCAAATTGTTGGCATGGCTCAGATACCCCACCCTAAATCATACTGTTGTGTTCTTGTTGGCCCAATGCCCTTAGTTGAACATAGATACTCTCAGTGGGCATGACATTCCAAGAGTTTAGAGATTACCTCCCAGAAGCTGTGGGCAAAAGCCAGACCTCTCTTTGGTCAAGGAAAAATTCTTACTGCACACACTTCTTCCATTTTCTTTTATGACTCCTCCCTTCCTCTGTGTGGAGGGGCTGATATTCCTGTGTCTTGTATTCTCACTGCTGGAGTGGGAAATAGAATCCAAGCTGGACTTCTCAGAAGCCCCCCTGGGATTTTTCTGTTGGACATAGAGATATAGTCTAGAGCGTCACCTTAGTTACCTATCTGTCATGTGGAGAAAAGATGTGTGCAACAGAAGAGAATCAGAAGGAGAAGCAGAGAGAGAGAAAACAAGGGAGAGATACAGACATGAAGATGGAAATGAAATCTTTTTGAAGTTCTGAGTCAGCATGAGGTCACTTCTGGACCAGCTGGGGGATACCCCTGAATTTCCTTGTGTATATATGATTAAATTTCATAGTTTGCCTCAAATATTCTGAGGTACATTTTCTCACTTGCAACCAAAGGGCCTCTGACTATTACAGAAGTTCCAAACATAACCTCAGTTTTTGTTGGGAAGTAATTTGAACTAGAGAACTCTGATAATTGAAGCCCTTAGGTCTAGGTGAAGGGATACACAGGTAATTCCTTTCTATTAAATTCTAATGACCTGGGGCGCCTGGGTGGCTCAGTTGGTTAAGCGACTGCCTTCGGCTCAGGTCATGATCCCGGAGTCCCGGGATCGAGTCCCACGTCAGGCTCCCTGCTCAGCAGGGAGTCTGCTTCTCCCTCTGACCCTCCTCCCTCTCATGCTCTCTGTCTCTCATTCTCTCTCTCACAAATAAATAAAATCTTAAAAAAAAAAAAAATTCTAATGACCTAATCACAGCATAATCCCTAGGGCTTGAGACCCTTTTCCAAGCTAACGTCCATGTCTTTTGCATTACTTCTCAATTTGATCCTACTTCCTTCACAAGAGACACTGTGCACGAAGTTTCTTTAGTAAAGCCTTAGAAGAGAGGCTGCATCAAAACCTCCAGAAAGTCTACATACATCTAACTTGCCATTGGATACTCCTATATCAACCCTTTCATTAAAAGGTAACTCGCAAGAGAAGAAATTTGCTAAACCAGATTTTGGAAACAGAAGTGAAGCTTAAAATAACAATGTTTAATATAAAATGTGTTAAAAGTTAGCAGTGGCTCTGAAAGTACAATCCATGATTCTCTGGTGTTAGGACTTCAAAAAATAAATGTAACCTATGTTGTAATCCTTATCAATGCAGGCAGCCCAGGAATGCTGGCTCTAGGAACATAAAGTTGGGCATAGCCCTGGCAGGACTTGTAGGAATACATGCTCTTTCTAACATGTAGTACCCTGTCTCACACATACAGTGCAACAGAAGCTCATAAGGTTAGTGCACACAGGCACATGCATCTCAACACAGAGTTCTGATATGTAAGCTCTCACAGTCTTGATTCAGAAATATGTAACAATGTTTTCGGACAGTTGGGGACAAATATGTAGCCTTATATATTCCTCTTTAAAAAGCCAACCAAAGGCATATCCTAATGTCCTTTAAGAATAGAATGAGTAGGAATGCCTGGGTGGCTCAGTCGGTTAAGCGTGTGCCTTCGGCTCAGGTCATGATCCCAGGGTCCTGGGATCGAGTCTAGCATCGGGCTCCTTGCTCAGCGGGGAGATTGCTTCTCCCTCTGCCTGCCACTCCCCCTGCTTGTGCTCTCTCTGTCTCTGAAAAATAAATACATAAAATATTTTAAAAAATAGAATGAGTAAACTGTAATATAGACATACAATGAAATACCATACTGCAATGAACACAATGATTTATAGATACATAAAAGAGTGAATCATAAGACATAATATTGAATTAAAGAAGTCAGACACAGTGTAGTAAATTTTTTATTATTCTATTTGTATATACTTCAAAAAGCAGGTAAAGTTAAACTGTATTGTTTAGGAGTATACAATTAGGTAGTAAAACTATTTAATAAATAAACAAATTGAATTCCATAAAATTCAGCATATTGGTACTGCTGGGGAGGAGGGAAAGGATTTTATTTGAGAAGGAACATGCAGAAGGCTTCTGGACTCCTGTTAATATCTAACTTCTTGACTAAGACAGAAGTTGAACAGGTGTTTATTTTATAGTTCATTAAATTATACTTTTATGTCTTAGGCATTTTTCTGTACATTTGTCATATTCCAGATAAAAGAGGTTTAAAAAGTGACTATTAGTAATATGGTCCCTGGTCCAGAAGAAAGAAGGAGGAAAGAACAGAAGTCTGATGTCCCTCATCCCCATGCGGGGCTGAGCCCTGATTCTGCTTCCAGTGAAATGAACTTCAGGTGACCAAGGTCTCAGAGAGGAAGAGAGATGAGAGTGTTTCTTGCTGAGAAGGATCTTCTTGTTAATCTCCAGAGGAAATTTCTTGAGTTTCTGCCCAGTAACCTTGTCGCCTAGTAGTGTGTGCCCATTATCTACTCTGTTTCCAAGGGACCTGATGTGTCTACCCACCCTCCCACCACCAATTCTTTTGTCACAAAACCAGACAGAACAGGATTCAGTTAGACCCCCTTGAACAGCACCTTGACCTCTCTCTGAGGCTTCTTCCTGTCTGATAGGTCCCTGCCTCCCCTTGTGCATCAAAGAAGGTATACCTATTTTCCTTGGCTGAAGTGAAGGTAGGGGCAAATCCTCTCAGTTTGGATCCTGTATTAAAGCCATTTTTCTGTTTCGCCACTCCACAATACTTCTCTCTCCAGGGACAAAGGGAAAACAGAAAACAAAAATCTCCTGCTGTGGCTATTGGAAATTTCAGCAAACTCCCCTCACTGGGCCCTTCTGTTCTAATATTTGGCTAGCAATTCCCTTGGCAACAGAATTAATGACTCCCACCAGAAGTTGCTGAGGATACAACCATGCTCACTGAAATGATAATGTGATCTTCCCTTGCCCAAATTTATGATGAAGAAAATCTAAGACTGTTTTGGAGTGAGGGAATCTGTGGTAGAAATATTCATTGCTTTGTAATTTTTTTCAAGTTTGTGTACAGTTCCAGATATTTAATTGAATTCTTCTTTTTTTTTTAAAGATTTTATTTATTTATTTGACAGAAAGAGAGAGAGCTAGAGAGGGAACACAAGCAGGGGGAGTGGGAGAGGGAGAAGCAGGCTTCCTGCTGAGCAGGGAGCCCGATGCGGGGCTCGATCCCAGGACCCTGGAATCATGACCTGAGCCGAAGGCAGGCGCTTAACAACTGAGCCACCCAGGCGCCCCTTAATTGAATTATTCTATAATTATTTGTTGAAGGAACACCTTACATAGTAAACATGATATTGATCCCTCTGGGGATATAAAGGTGGGTAGGTAGGAATCCCTTCTTTTCTCTAAAGAAATATATATTATTAGGTAGCGATAGGCAAGATAGAAACAGCAAGAACACAAGTTAAAACAAGAAAAGGGGTGGGGCGCCTGGGTGGCTCAGTCGGTTAAGTGTCTGCCTTCGGCTCAGGTCATGATCCTGGGGTCCCGGGATGGAGCCGCATGGGGCTCCCTGCTCGGGAGCCTGCTTCTCCCTCTCCCTCTGCTGCTCCCCCTGCCTGTGCTCTCTCTCTCTCTCTGTCAAATAAATAAATAAAACCCTTAAAAAAAAAAAAAAACAAGAAAGGATTGAAAGGAATTGCTTAGTGAGTTCAAAGGAGAGAAAGACGGCATTAATTTAGAGACAACTATATAGACATCAGAAAGGAGATGGCGTCTAGTGTGGTTTTGAAGAACAAGTGGTTTATTGATCAGCAAAGAAGTTTCCACATAGAACAGTACAAGTAAGAGCACAAAAGCAAGAGATATGGGCATGGTTCGGGATGCCTGGAGTGCAGTGTATTTGCAGGGAAGCCTTGGGCAATAGTAGTGAAAGCACCGAAATGTACTCAGTGTCCAATTAAAGAGCTCAGTCTTAAGAATGAAACAGGTTCACTGACGTTTTGAGATAGGAAATGGTGAATATTGCACCTACATATTGTTAGGATATGGCTTATTTCTTTCTTTATGTCTGCTTTTCTGGAATGTAATGGTTGTGATTTGCCTTTCTTCTTTTGTTTAACTATATATATTTATCATCCTATCATATTTATTTTTCCAGTATTTTAAGGACACAAATATGTGTGGTCCTATTCTTGTGTTACTCTTGGTTTGCCACCAGAAGAAAAATATCTAGTATCTCTTCAGACTTTGACTTGGGAAAATATTCTCCATGCTTCTGGTTACTTCTGTGCTGTGAAGTGAACATTGAAAAGAGGTATTTTCTAGTTTTTCCCACAAGGAGTAATAATACCTCAGTAGTAACAAGCATACCTAGCATCTAGTTCTGGGTTTATCAGTACCATTCTCTCATAAAAGGAAGCAGGCTCCTTGAAAGAGTGGTTGATTCCAGAGCTGAGGCAGGGAAAAATCCAAGGTAGTTATAGAATTAATGAAATCTGATCCACACACCTTTAGGATTCAGGAACTCTTATCTATTTCTAGAAGATAGATTCTGTTTTGGACTTTTGCTTATAATAGTTTTTCCTCCTTATTCTACCTAGAATTTATTTCATTTAATAAATAAAACCCTTTTTATTTTGGAATAATTCAGATTTATGAATTAATTGCAAAAACAGTATAGAGTCCTATTTACTCTTCATCCAGCTTCCCCTAAGGATAACATATAACCACAGCACGATTATCAATACTGTTTTCTAAATTACATTCTTTATTTGATATTCACCAGTATATTTTATGTCTCAAGATTCAATCTAGGATCTTTTATTGCTTTTAGTAGTTATATCTCCTTAGTTTCCTCCAATACCTGACAGTTCTTCAGTCTTAACTTTTTTGACTTGTGAACTTAAGAGTTTTGAAGAGTAGTGATACTATTTTGTAGAATGTTCCCCAGTTTGGATTTGCCTGATTTTTTTTTTCATAATTAAATCTAGGTTATGCATTTTTAGGAAGCATTCCACAGAAATGATGTAGCTTTCTTAGTGCAGTATATCAGCAGTTCCATATGTTGATAGAACTTACTACTAGTTATGTTAACCTAAATCACTTAGTTAAGTTGGTGTCTTCCAGGTTTTTCCATTGTAATGTTACTACTTTTCTCCTTCATAATCAGTAAATATTTGGAGGAAATGCTTTGAAGCTATGCAAATATTTTATTTCTTCTTAAACTTTTATCAGTAGATCTTGTTGTCCTAATGGTAATATTCAATTTCCCTAAGTTACTTCTACATTTATTAATTGGAATGCTTCTGCAAGGAAGAGCTGTTCCTGCTTCCCCTTTAGTTTATTACATCAATCGTTTATTTATGTCAGTATGGACTTGGGCTATTAATTTTTCGATCACAACCCAGTACTATTGCTATTTATTTTTTTGCTCAGATTTTTCCAATTTTGGCTCTCAAGTGCTCTTACAGGTTGGCTCTTGTGTCCCTTTCAAATATTCTCATCCTATTTCTATCCCTTTTTTGAACACTTCCTTACTTCCTAGACCACTAGATGTTTTACTCATCATGGATTTTCCCTGCCCCAGCTCTGAAATCAACCACTTCTCTAAGTAGTCTGATTCCTTTTATCGGAAAATAGTACTTATAAACCAAGATCTAAGTGCTAGGTGTGCATATTGCTTGCTATTGAGGTATCATTGCTCTCAACAGGGCTGAGAAATATTTATATGTGTACTAAGCCATTGCACATACTACATGTATATTTATGTGTCAGTCCATCTGAATAGATATTAGAAAGTAAACCCCCCACAAAATTTCATGAATTCACACTGATACCTCTAATTCCAGTCTGGCAAGCCCAGGTTTGTTCTAGCAATTCACCTTTACTTATTTGTAACTTATTCCAACAGTAAAAGCTGGATGTCATTATCTACTCTTATTAACATAGAAAGTGGTTTCAAAATTACTAACTCATACTGCTGCGAAAACCAAGTTACTGAGGTGTTTGTATACAGTTCTTTTTGTCTTTAATATTATAATATCCAGTTAAAACAATGATTTTCGAAGTCACTTTAAGTCCTCTCATTTCTTCCCAACCACTTCAGTGGGGTTATATCATTCATTTGAACACAGTTAAATGCATTTGTCACAGTCTGCATTTCATTGTATTTCTCCTTTCATCCTGGTTGATATTTTAAAATTTGAATGAGTAAAATTTGAAAGAGTAAAATTTACTCTTTGTGATATACAGTTCTATGGTATCTGAAAAATACATAGAATACCAAGGAGCAGAGTTCCATTACCACAAAAGTTTTCTTTTGATGACATTTTTTAGCCAATTCCTTCCCCATACAACCCCTGATAGCATTTATCTAAGTCTCAGTAGCTTTGCCTTCTCTAAAATTTTATATAAGTAGGATCATACAATATATAAATTTTTGGGTCTGGCTACTTTTAACAAAATCCATTTAAGATTCATACATGTTGGTTTTGAATCAATTGTTCTTTTCTATTGTTGTGTAATGTTTCCTTGTGTGGAATTGTTTGCTCATCATTTACTTGTTGAAGGACATGAGGGCTGTTTCCAGATTTTTGCAATTATGAATAAAGCTGCTATAATGTTCATGTATAGATTTTTGTGTAAACAAGTTTTCATTTCCCTTGGGTGAATGCCTAGGAGTATGATTTTTAGGTTGAACGGCAAGTGTATGCATAATTTGTTTTAAAAAAAAAGTCAAACTTTTTAAAACTGGCAATACCATTTTGCATTTCTACTGGCAATGAATGATAGTTCCATTTGTTCGGAATCCTAACCAGCACTTGTGTTTTTTATTGTTTTGCTTTTAAATATGGTCATTGTAATAGGTATCTCATTGAGGTTTCAATTTGCATTTCCCTAATGGTTAATGATGTTGAGCATTTTTTCATATGCGTATTTAGCATCTATATATCTTCCATGGTTAATATCTTTTCAGGACTTTTGCTCATTTGTATTGCATTGTTTATTTTCTTGCTCTTAGGTTTTGAGAGCTCTCTACATATTATTAATATAAGTTCTTTATCAGATATGCAGTTTTCAAATACTTTCTGCCAGTCTATGGCTTGCCTTTTTATTCTCTTCTAGTGTTTTTCATGGAGCAAACAATTGTAATTTCAATGAAGTACAATTTTTCAGGTTTTTAAAATGGGTTGTGCTTTGGTGTAATACCTAAAAATTCTTTGCCAGATTCGAGTTCATGAAGATTCTCTCCTATATTTTCTTCTAGAAGTTTTATAATCTTACTTTGTATATTTAGTTCTATGATCTATTTTGATTAATTTTGTGTAAAACATTTGGGATATGTTTAAGGTTTATTTTTACGCAGATGGATATGTCATTGTTCTGGTACCATTTTTTTTTTTCTGGTACTATTTTTGAGAACATTATTCTTTTTTCAATGAATTGCTTTTGCACCTTTGTAAAAAAAATCAGTTGGCTATATTTATGTAGGTCTATTTCTGGGCTCCATATTCAGTTCCATTGATTTTTTTGTGCTCATTCTTTTGCCACACCACATTTTCTTGATTACTGTAGCTTTATAGTAAGTCTTAAATAATGAACAACATCTAACTTTATGTCCATTGTCCAAAATATTTTGACTATTCTATTTTCTTTACATTTCCATATACATTTTAAAATAAGTTAGTTGATATCTTCTCAGTTGATCTCTATTTTATCAAATTGGAAGAGATTGACATCAATATTGAGTTTTTCAATCTAGGAACACAATACATCTCTCAACTTACTTAAATTTTTTTTTTTTATATTTTCCCTCATGTTTTGTAGTTTTCATCATTTAGGGACTGAAGATGGATTTGATAGATTCAAATCTAAGTATTTCACTTTTGGTAGTGTTTTAAGTGGCATTTAAAATTTTTAAATTCAAAATGTTCTATGAAAATATATAGAAATACAGTAGATTTTTGTATATTGACCTTATACCCCTTGCCCTTGCTAAATTCATGTATTATTCTTAGGCGTTATTTGTATGTTCTTTGGGATTTTCTGTGTAGATAAATATGTCATCTGTGACATATTTAAACTCTTCCTTTCCAATCTATGTGCTTTTCTTTGATTTCTTCACTTTATTATATTACATTAAAATTTTGAGTAGGGATACCAAGAGGACATTCTTGTCTTGTTCCCAATCTTAAGGGAAAAATGTTCAATATTTCACCATTAGTTGTAGACTTTATGAAGATAGCCTTTTATCATTCAGCATTTACTGAGGGTTTTTATTTTTAATCATGAGTGAATGTTGAATTTTGTCACATGCTTTTTCTCCCTCTATTGTCATAATTATGTGTTTTTCTAGTCAGTTAATAGAATAGACTTGATTGATTTTGAAATCTTGCATTTGTGTAGAACTGTGGTTTTTTTCTTCTTTTAATGTTTGGTAGAATTTGCCAGTAATACCATCTGGGTATGAAGTTTAAAGTTATCAAATTACCAATTAAATTTCTTTAATAATATAGCATTACTCAGGTCTTCAGTTTCTTCTTCATAAGCTAGCTTTTTTAGTATATGTCTTGAGAGGAGTTGGTCCATTTTATCTACTTTGTCAAACTTATACGCATAGATTCACTGCAATATTTCCTTATTATATTTTTAAATACTCTTCTAGTATTTCTACTTTCATTTCTGAAAATTTTGTGTTGTTTTTCTCTTTTTTATGATCAGTCTGCAAGATTTATCAATTTCATTTATTTGGAAAGACCCCACTTTTGATTTTACTGATATTCTATATTATTTTCCCCAACTTCATTGATTTGTGCTCTTAATCTTTATTATTTTCTTCTTTTTGCTATCTTTGTGTTTAAATTCCTCTTTATCTAGTTTCTCAAGGTGGAAGCTATGATTATTATTGGCTTAATTTTTAAATTTTCTCGTGTAAATATTAATGCTACCTATTGTCCTTTGAACACTAATTTAGTTAAATTCTGCATATTTTAAATTTAATTTTTATTGTTTAGTCCAAATAATTTTTTATTTCCCTTGAAACTTTCTTTTAGGCCCACGGATTATTTAGGAGTCCATTGTTTAATTAGCACACATTTTGGTATATTCCAGGAATCATTCTGTCATTGATTTCTATTTTTTTTTTTTTGGTGGTGGTAAAATACACATAACATAAAATTTACCATCTTAACCATTTTTAAGTGTACAGTTTAGTGCTATTTAATACACTTGTAATGTTGTACAACCATCACCATTATCTGTCTCCAGAATTCTTTTCATCTTGTAAAACTGAAACCCTATACCTGTTAAACGATAACACTTTTTCCCCCACTCCTCTCAGCCCCTGACAACTACCTTTCTACTTTGTATCTTTATGATTTTGACTACTCTAAGCATATTACATAGATGAAATCACAGGGTATTTATCATTTTATGACTGGCTTATTTCACCTAACATACTGTTTTCAAGATTCATCCATGATGTAGCATGCGTCAGAATTTCCTTCCTTTTTAAGGCTGAATAATATTCTACTGTAAGTATGTACCACATTTTGATTATCCATTTATCTATTAGCAGACATTTGGGTTGCTTCAATGTTTTAGCTGCTATAATATGCTGCTATGAACGTGGGTGTACAAATAATTTTGAGATGCTGCTTCAGTTCTTTTGGGTATATATCCAGAAGTGGAATTCCTGGATCATATGCTAGTTCTCTTTTTAATTTTGGGGGGGAACTGCCATACTGTTTTCCACAGCAGCTGCATTATTTTGCATTCTCCCAATGGTGCACAAGGATCCCCACTACTCCACATCCTGCCAATACTTGCTATTTTCTGTTTTTATGGTAGTAGCCATCCTAACGGTATGAGGTGGTATCTCATTGTAGTTTTGATTTGCATTTCCCGAAGACTAGTGATGTTGAGGATCTTTTCCTGTGCTTATTAGCCATTTGTGTATCTTCTTAGGAGAAATATCTATTAAAATCCTTTGCCCATTTTTTAATCTGATTGTTTTGTTGTTGTTGTTGAGTTTTAGGAGATATCTATAGATTCTGGATATTAACCCCTCATCAGATATATGGTTTGAAAATATTTTCTCCCATTCTGTAGGTTGCCTTTTCACTTTGTTGATTGTGTCTTTTGCTATGCACAGAAGTTTTTAATTTCCATGAAGTTTAAAATGTCTGTTTTTTCTTTTGTTGATTATGCTTTGGTGTTTTACCCAAGAAATCAATGTAATGAAGTTTTTGTCCTATTTTTTCACCTAAGAGTTTTTTACTTTTAGTTCTTACATTTAGGTCTCTGATCCACGTTGAATTAATTTTTGTGTGTGGTACTAGATAAGAGTCCAACTTCATTCTTTTGCATGTGGGTATCCATGGTATGAAATTCTAATAAGAACAATTAGGCAAGAAATAGAAATAAGAGGCATCCAAATTGAGAAGGAAGAAGTAAAATTTTCTCTGTTCACAGATGATATATCTTAGATGTCGAAAGCCCTAAAGATTCCACAAGAAAAAAAAAAAGAACTAATAAATGAATTGAGCAAAGTAGCAAGATACAAAGTCAACACACAAAAATTAGTTGCATTTCTATATACTAACAAGGAGCAATCTGAAAAGGAAATTAAGAAAACAATTTCACTTACAATAGCATCAAAAATAATAAAATAATTAGAAATTAACCAAGGGAATGAGATACTTGTAATGACAACTATAAAACATTGCTGAAATAATTTTAAGGAGACATAAATAAATGGAAACATTCCATGTTTATGAATTGGAAGACTTACTGTTGTTAAGATGTCCATACTACCCAAAGCAATCTACAGATTCCATGCATTCACTATCAAAATCCCAATGGTGTTTTTGGTAGAAGGACAAAAACTCAACCTAAATTCATGTGGAATCTCAAGGGAACCTCTCTCAGTTCTGCACCATAAAGAGACTCTCAGAACTTTCTCAGTGTTTTCTGTGAACATGTGATAAGTGCTCTTCTCTTACGGATATGGATCCATATGGATCTGCTGTCCCTGTAAGTTTGCAAGTTATTTGTGGTCAGGGGTGTCACCACATGGTAGTTATAATGTATTATGCAACTAGATATTGATATTTTATTATTGGAATTAGGAATAGGCAACACACATTCTTTAGTACCATGCTCTTTTTTAGAGTAAGACAAAAGAAATCCAGAAACTAAAGGGTGAGTGTTCCTTTGTGTAAAATGGGAAATTTCAGTAATTCCTGTAGAACTATACAATCTATAGTCCACAGTACTTAGGTTGATTATATTTTTCCATCTTGTTTTGAAATAACTTCTATGTACGTTTTCTAACACTGGTGATATTTTTCCATTCTCTTGCTATTTTCAGTTGCTTGTTCAGATTTCCTCAAAACTACCTGTATCCTGTTTTATCTTTTATATATGCCAGGTGTTATATGTTTCACTTGGCTAGGTGTCATCATTTTATTTGTGAAAAAATAGATTTATACATTTTATTTTTATTTAGAAAATAAAAATTTTGATCTGAATTATAATTTAAATTTCTTTCAAGCAATGTAGTTAAAACACAACATAATTCTAGAATTTCAGATTTTTAGTATACGTATTTTCTTTCTATAGCACTTGAAAATAATATAACTCTTCATTGCAAAAGACATTTCTACTATAGGGTAGGAATCAGTGAGGGGTAGTCTTCCATTTTCACAAGAGAAGAAATAAGAGTTATATCTTTGTGTATTTTCACTGAATGTTTCCTAATCAGGAGATTGGTCAGTTCATATCTGTCTTTGATTAGGCCTCAGTGGACTGGGAATAAGATTAAATCCTGATAGTAGCATCATTTATTCTAACAGTGAAATTCAAGTTTATTTTTCTGTTTCTTCATGTGACAGAAGACAAAGAAAAATAAGAGCAATACAATAGTCTGGAATCAGATGGGAGTTAGAACTTGGTTCATTTTAGCAGTGTGAACTTGAGAGATTTACAAAGGGTCTGAAAGATGGGTTTACATTTCTCTAAATTATATGTCCATATTTTTTCACATTGACATATATAATAATGTATCTGTGGAGTTTTATGACCAGAGAAAACAAGTAGAAACAAAACTAGTTGAGCAAAGACCTTTATTACTCTTCAGGGCTAGTTAACTAGATAACATTTTCCTATGTATGCAAATAAAGGTACTAACTATAGAAAACCAAATAAGGCAGCATAAGCCCACAAAAATTATGCCGTAACATTTCTTAGCATAATAATACTATTAAAATATAATAATATTATTAAAATACTATGACAGTGGGATTCCTGTTAATTTCTAGTTTTGTGGCAAAATTGCCTTGCAACCTCAAAAGTTAGGTGAAGACTGCAGGACTAGGAATTTTCATGATTAATTTTGAGAAGATAACAACCACAAAATCAATACTGACTGCAACTTTATTTTTATATATAAGCCAAATTGGACTTTTACATACAAAAATTTTGTGAGACTAACTTTTAACACATGGAAATCTGTACATTGCACAAGTTATTTTGAGGTGATAAAGGGTTTTGCAAATGCTGTCAAATGAAATATGCATTTCCAACTGCTACTAGGATGACCAAATATATTCTTGTATGTACAGTGTGTCTTGTAGTAACTTAAAATTGTTAATTGTCTCAGGCAGGACCTTAATGATACAAGTGACAGTTTTTAACTGGATTTGGCTTTTAAAAATTCCAGCTGCTGGGCACCTGGGTGGCTCAGTCATTAAGCGTCTGCCTTCGGCTCAGGTCATGATCCCAGGGTCCTGGGATCGAGTCCCACATCGGCTCCCTGCTCAGCAGGAAGCCTGCTTCTCCCTCTCCCACTCCCCCTGCTTGTGTTCCTGCTCTCGCTATCTCTCTCTCTGTCAAATAAATAAGTAAAATCTTTAAAAAAAAAATCCAGCTGCGATGTTTGTTCAGTAGAAATAGCACCAGCCATATAGGTTCCTCACTCATCATTTTATACAACATTAAAAGGAGCCACACACAAGCATTCTTGATGGTATAATTCATGTCTAAAATGAATCTGAAGATGACAAAAAATTTGATGTGTGCATCAGTCAGGACTCAGTTTAGGTAAGAGAAAACCCTCAGGTATTTTAAGTATAAAACTTTAATATAGGGAATTAGGTATTTACTTAACTTATATAAGTTAAGTAAATAGAAGCAAGATCTAGACTAGACCTACGGAAATGGTTTCTAGAATACTATGTAACTTACTTGCCATAAGAGCTATTTCCTTTGAAACTGAGCTGGAAGTTTTGATTTCAAAAACACTCATCTATAGATATGATCCCCAGATTAGCAAATAACTCCTGCAACTTCCTCTCAATATAACAAACTGGCTGGGCATAGAGATGAGATATAGGAAAATCTCATGTCTCCATAACCTTACTTGCTAGTTAAAACCAGCCAAAACGGTCAGGAAGATGGTTGACTTGTATCTCCCAAAAAAGACCGATTGAAGTCCTAATTTCTACTACATCAAAATATGACTTTATTTGGAAATAGGATCTTTGCAGATGTAGTCAAATTAAGATAAGGTCATTACGGTGGGTGATAATCCACATGACTGGTGTCCATATCAAAAGTGAATATTGAGAAACAGACAGACATTCACAAAAGGAAGACAATGGTAAAGACACAGTGAGAATGTCATATGAAGATGGAGGTAGAGATTGGAATTACGCTGTCACAAACCAAGGGAATCTAAGAATTGACAGCACCAGAAGCTAGGAAAAGTCAAAGAAGCATTCTCTCCTGGCTTCTAGAGCATGATCCTACTGCCACCTGGATTTTGGACTGTGAGACTTCCAGAATTGTGAGACAAAACATTTTTTTTCTTAATTTAAGATACTCAGTTTTTGGTACTTTGTAATACAGCCCTAGGAAACTAATATGATGGCCTACACCTGTCTTCTGCTTTCAGGTTGTGCAATTGCATTTGATATACAGAACTTTATTTGCATCCAGAATCCTAGCTGCAAGGATGACTGTGAAATAGAATGTCTGTAAAATCGCACCTATTGCAATATAGTGAGATATTCCAGAATGAGGCTGGAAAAGAGGTCGAATGATTTAATTTGTACTGTCCACTTTAGCCCATTTTTTTTACAAAGTTATCAACAAATGAAAAGGTGGAACCACAAACTGTTTTAATATTCCTAATTCTGTCATACTTTCTTTTTATTAGATAGTTTTTTGTTCATTCATTTTTTGTAATAGTCAGAATATTGTAGTAGAATTGGTACAGGAAGGAATCAGGGACAGAAGGATGGGACAAATATATATTGATAGTACTTTCCTAAAATCTCATTTGGTAGAGAGAAGCATTGAATGTACAATAATAATTCAGACATGTTTTTGGCCAGAATAAAGCTCATAGATGACTCATCAGTGCATTTGATTTAGGAAATGTGTTTCAGTTGGATTTGTGGCAAAGATAAATCTCTTAATCTATTAAAAACAGAGAGAGAAAGAAATGTAGGTTATTCTAATTTCAGACATGTGAAATTTAGAAAAACCATGTTATTTATTTGCCACTTATGGAAGTAGGTGTTTAGGAAAAAAGCCTAGCCAGATCTGTAAAAGCAAATTGAGAGCAGCAGGCTCAAGAGGGCACTTATTGAACAATGGCTCTAATGAGCAGCACCATGCAGTTTTGGAAAGGCTTAATGTAGTAAGAGGTGATAAACAAATGGTAATATCCACATATTTATTAAGAATTGAGTGAAGAATAAATAGAGAAAAGAAAGATTCACATTGAATGGGAAATATAGGAACCTGAGATGATAGGGATTGATTTGAATTAATGTGTATGTAAGGGTGTGGGTAGGTGGTGGCTTTGGCCTGGGGAATGAGACAACCAGAAATTGCGGTGGAAGAATATAGTAAGAAGGTAAACATTAGAGTTCTTTTATTTTTTTCTCCCCTTCCAGTACCTTGAGATGAACAATGCCTATCTCTCACACCTATGATGACCCAGGGTTCTGGTCTAGACATTCTCAGGAATAAATTCAGTAGTTACAGAAGCCCTGACCTTATGAAGTACTGAAAAGGACTGGTGTGGACCAAGTAACTAAGAGCAGCCATGTCCTCATCCCTCCTGCTCCAGAATCTAAGGTCTGGTACATTGCAATCTAAGATATATCTCTTCTGATTTTACTTCTCCATTGGGGGAAAAGGTGAAGCCATTATCTGAGAAGTTGTTTTGTAAGTAAGAGCTAGTTGTGATTTTCTGGTGATTTGGCTCACTATGATAAGGCTCATGCATTTTCTACTCCACGCTCCCCGGGGTTTTGGAGATAAATAACATGTGTTGTCAGAATTATTGATATTTCTGAGGATGGGGAGCTCATAAGCTAAAATAACAAGACATTTAAAAACTTTTAAAAATAAAAAGCGACACATTGGAATATGTAGTTCAACAGAATCAGAAATATTAGAACAGACGCATGAAAAGTTTAAAATTGTGCTAATAGAATTCACAGTAAGAAAGGAAGGATATTAGATATGTGTAACAAGAAAAAGAAAAGAAAAAGGCAGAAATATTAATTATGAAAAGTAATGGTTAAATAAAGAAGTATTCTAATTAAGAATCCATTCAGCTTGTTGTGCAACTTGCAAAGATTATTCTAAAAGTTATATGGAAGAGAATTACCTAGGCACTTCTGTGATGTGTGGTCAAGAGGCATTTGTCAGATCCAATGCTATCATTTATTATAAAGCTGTTGTAATTATCATGGTGTGGTATTAGTGCAAAGATATATAAATTGACCAATGAAACAAAATGCAAAGTCAGAAACAGAATCACAGATACATGGAGTTTGACATATGACAGAAGTGGTATGAGAGAGAAGCGTGGGAAAGAAGTGTTCTTTAACTGGAAGTAGAAAAGGGTTATTTGCAAAAAGAGAACATTGTATACTCCCTTCAATAATCAACTCCAATTGGATTAGAGGCTTAAAAATAAAAAAAATAATTTTAAAAATGGAAAAGATTTCATTAAAAAGAAACCAGAAGCATTGACTATAAAATAAAAGATTAATTAATTTTAATACATAAAATTAAAGTCAAGTTCCTTCACTGCTCTGCTTCTGCCTTACTTCTCTGGCCTCATTTTCCTCTCATATTTCTCACATTGCAACATTCACTCTCTGTCTTTGTATTATTGCATTATGCTTTTCTCCAGAGAGTCTTTTCTTAATTTTCCAACCCAGAAAATTCCCATTGCACTCAGAAATATAAAGTGTGTTTAATCTCATAATCTACATTTGATGTCAGTAATAATTTTTTCTACTATATTTATCTCAGTATATTTCTAAAAATATAGAAAATTAGAGTATATAAAATATAGAATGCAGCTAATATTAAAATTGTGGTCTTTTAAGAAGAAAGGAATGTAAGCAATAAAAAAAACGTTGAGGTTCTATGGTGGAAATTGGTGAAGAATCATTGTGTCATCTATGATATAACTAAAATGCATGGAATCTCATTAATAAGCAATAATGGTTGAGGATCTTCAGGGAACCAGAAATGTGAAGACCATTTTACTTAAGAATGCTTTCTGAATTCAAATGCAGAACTTCTGCAAGATTCTAAAACCAGTTTTCTCAGCAGTCATCCAACAGTACTTGTCAAACATTCTTTACCAAATGGTCTAAAAAACAAAACAAAACAAAACAAAAAAACTGTTGTTCAGAAGCAAAGCCTATCTTTTCTCACAAGGACATAAACAAGACTTCATTAATAAATGTAAGAAAATGCTTCAAGCTACCCCGTGCTGATAAAATGTCTTGAATCTTAGGTTTAAATGCAGCCCTAACATTTTAATATCATTGTGCTACATTTGACTAGATTTACAAAACAACAAGCAAACGTAAATTGGCAGGCAACACAGTAAGGGCTTGAAATTGAAAACATATTTTCAAATATTGAAGATTTAGAACATAATTGGGTGTTTGGACCAGGAAGAAAGGCTGGGAGAAATCACCCCTGAGGTACTGAAGTGATGACATGAAGAGTGCAGTATGCAGTAAGCCCTTTCTCCAACAAAAAAACTTACTTAACTGGAGAAAATTATTTAAAAAATTAAAGTCTCTTGAAATATTCCTAAGGGCATACAGGCAAATGAAGAAACACTCATTAAGGGAAATCTCCTACATCTTGGTAAGAAGAGTGAGAAACTGGCATTTGAGCATGACCCTCTTCCTCACCCTCCTCCAAGCTCTGTTTTATGGGAATTCTACTTGGAGTGCTTTCCTCTGAGTTGATGCATCTAAGAATACAAGTCTATCTTCCCCTCCCTACCAGAACCAAGTCTAAGGCTATGGTTTTAACTCAGGAGGTGCAAGCCACCAGGGTTTCTCATCTTCCCCAGTTCTTTGTTGCAGAAGCTTGATACCTACTGAGTATTGTAAGAGGACTGAGGCTCCCTTTACTCACCCAGCTCCTTCTTGTAGGAAGGGAAACTTTACTGAAGGCACAGCAGGCTGAGAATACCAGGAACCTGATTGCCCCAGCTTATTTATAGGAAAGAGTTTCCATACCACAAGTGGCAGTCTGAGAAGACCAAAGGCTACACGTTTCCCTGGTGCCCACTTGTACAGCAGAGATTTCACTCTAGGATAAGGGAACCGCTGTTCCTGTCTCTAGTCACTGTGTAGTTGCAAAGAGGTTCTGCCTGGGAGAGAGGCACCGTATTAAGATAAAGAGCCCCACAGCTCTGTCTGAGGAGACTGACTTATTTAGATCAGAGCATAGAGAATTCCATGACTGTGGGTGTCTTAGTGGACATCAATGGAAATTTTAGTGGAGGTCAGTTAAGAAAATGCTAGTAGAAACAAGCAGAATATCAGAGCAGCCAGAAGTTTAGCAGAGAACCAGGGAAGGAGACAGCCAAGAAGAGCCTCCTAGGATTAGTCAATCCTGAGGATTAGGAAGTCTGATTGCATGCGCTAGTCTGTAAGCACCCAGTAACAATCAGAACCAAATATGGAGCAGACTTGAAAACATTCCCAAGCTACACACAGATTCATCCACAAAGGATGGAAGCCTCACTGACACAAGAAACTTAAGATTTAACGCCCAGATACATCATAATCATAATTTTTGAAGTCAAAGATAAAGGGAATATCTTGAAAGCACCAAGAGAAAAATTACTCATTAGGTATAAGAGAACCATAGTAAATTAACAGCAGAGTTTTTACCAGAAGTAATGAGGCCAGACTGCAATGGAATGACATATTCAAAATGCTGAAAGTAAAAAATATTAACTGATTATCTTATATCCAGCAAAACTATCTTTCAAAAATGAAGATGACATAAAGACATTCCCAGTTAAATAAAGGATGAGATAATTTGTTATCAGTTCTGCCTTATCATACTTAAGGACATTCAAACTGAAAGCAAGCAAGATCAAATAGTAATTTTGTATCCACATAAGTAAACAGAGAGTCATAATAAGGGTAATTATGTAAGTAATTATTAAAAGACAATATGACTGAATATTGTCCTTTTTTCCCTCTTTTTTCTCTTACCTGAATTAAAAATCAATTTTATAAAACTATGTATATAATTGCATTGACTGGCTTAGAACATTTAGATGTAATATATTGGACAGTAACAGCACAAAGCCTGAAAATAGAAACAAAACCGTATTGGAGTAAGGAAAGGACATGAAGAAGTGACATAATATTGTAACTCAAATCCATAAGAATAGATCAAGAGAATCAGAAATGGTAAATAAAGTTAATACAACAAACTATAAATACAAGCTTGTTTTCCTTTCTCCTCTATGTTTAAGATGTAAGATTATACAAGATAATTTTAACAGTGCCTTGTTCAGTTTGTAACATATATGGAAACGTGTATGATGATACTAGCACAAATAAGGAGGGAGGGAATGGAGCTATATAGGAGTAAATTTTTTACTGTAATTGAGTTAGTATAAATCTGAAGTATATTTTGGTTATTTAAGATTTATATTGTAAACTCTAGGGCAACCACTAAAATGATTCAAAAATATGATTAAATATTATTCATGGAATTAAAATAGACCAAGAAATCTCTTTTTTGTACCAAGTAGGCAGTAAGGTGTAATAAAGAAATAAAAATAATGAGACATAAAGAAAACAAAAGGAAAATGGCAGATATAAATCCAATTATATCAATAATAACAACAAATGTGAATAGATGAAACAATACAATACAATTAAAAGGAAGAGAGTATGTATTAAAAACAAAAACACAAGGTCTGACTTTATCCTGCTGATAGGAAATATATTTTATTTTATTTTTTTTTTGGAGTTTCAAGCTTTTATTTAAATTCTAGTTAGTTGACATATAGTGTAGTATTAGTTTCAGGAGTAGAATTTAGTAATTCATCACTTACATATAACACCTAGTGCTCATTGCAAGTGCCCTCCCTAATACCTATCGAGAAATAAGTCAGAGAAAGAAAAATACCATATAATTTCACTCAAATGGGGAATTTAAGATAGGAAATATATTTTAGATTTGAATATGCAAATAGCTTGAAAGTAAAGGGATAGAAAAAGATATTTCATACAAATAGTAACCATATGAAAGCTGGAGTATCTATAATATCAGAAAAAATAAGCTTTACTACAAAAATTATTACTAGAGAAAAGGAAGAGCACTTATAAATGATAAAAGGGTCAATCCATTAGGAAGATATAACAATTATAAACATAAATGCACCCTAACAGTAGAATCCCAAAATAAATGAGACATAAACTGACAAAATTGAAGGGAGAAATAGGCAATTCAATAAAATTGGGATACTTAAATATGCAACTTTAAATAATGGATAGAACTAGGTAGAAGTTAACAAGGAATAAAAGACTTTAACAAAAATATAAATCAACTAGTCCTAACATACATCTCTAGAACACTTCATGCAACAACAGCAGAATAAACACTCTTTTCAAGTACACATGAAACATTTACAGGATAAACCATGTGTCAGGCCATAAAAAAAGGAATAATAAATTTTTTTTAAAAGATTTTATTTATTTATTTGACAGAGAGAGAGATAGCGAGAGCAGGAACACAAGCAGGGGGAGTGGGAGAGGGAGAAGCAGGCTTCCTGCCAAGCAAGGAGCCCGATGTGGGACTCGATCCCAGGACCCTGGGATCATGACCTGAGCCGAAGGCAGATGCTTAATGACTGAGCCACTCAGGCGCCCCTGGAATAATAAATTTTAAAAAATCAAAATCATTCAGAATATGTTCTCTAATCAATATGGAATTACATGAGAAATCAATAACAAAAGGAAATTTTGTGAATTCATAAATATGAGGAAATGAAGCAGCACACCCCCAAATAATCAATGGCTCAAAGAAAGATATGACATACCAAAACTTAGTGAATGCAGCTAACCAAGCACTTAGAGGAAAATTTATAGTTATAAACTTTATATGATAAAAGGAAGAATGATCTCACATCAATCAGCTAACTTTCTACCTTAAGAACTGGAAAAAAAAAAAAAACTGGAAAAAAAGATCCCATTAAACCCAAAGCAAGCAGATAAAAGGAAATGAAAGATTATAACAGAAATAACTGGAAGAAAGATAAAAAAATAGAGAAAACCAACATAACCAAAAGTCAATTCATTGAAAAGATCAAGAAAACTGACAAACCTTTAGCCAGACTGACCAAGTAAGAAAAAAAAAAAAAAAAGAAAAGTATTAAATTCAGGAATTAAACAGGAATACCACTACCAACCTTATAGAAATTGAAAGCATTATAAGGGAATACTATCACCAGCTATAGGCCAGCAACTTAGATAAGTGAAATGGACAAGTTCTTATAAAGACACAAATCAATGAAATTGATTGGAAAAGAAATAGAGAACTTGAAAGACTTATAACAAGTGAAGATAATGAATTAGTGTTTAAATAAGTTCCCACCAAGAAAAGCCCAGACCCAGATGGCTTCACTAGTGAATTTTAGCAAACATTTAAAAAAGATGACCAGTTCTTCACAAACTCTTTAATTAACAAAAATGAAATGGTATTTCACAATTCATTCTTTGAGGCCATTAAAACCCAAATATCAGAACCAGACAAAAATATTACAAGAAGATAAAATTATAATAAAGTACCTTCATGAGTATTGACACAAAAAAAGACTCCAAAAAAAGGTAAACCAAATCCAGGTACGTATAAAAAGGATTATGCAACATGACCAAGTGGAATTTATCTCTGGAATACAAAGTTTGTTTAATATCTAAAAATTAACCAATATAGTATACCATATTAATAGACTAAAGGACAAAAAATACATGATCATATCAATAGATACCAAAAAAGCATTTGACAAAATCCAATACTTTTTCATGATAAAACAATAATATCAGAATAAAAGGAAACTTCCTAAACCTTATATAGGACATTTACAAAAAAGATACGACTAAGATCATACCTAATGCTAAATACTGAATGCCTCCTCCCTAAGATTAAGAACAAAACAAGGATATCCACTCTTGCCATTTCTATTGAATATTTCACTTAGTTCTAACCAGGGCAATTAGGCAAGAGAAAGAAATAAAAGGTATCAAAAGTAAAAAGGAGGGCGCCTGGGTGGCTCAGTTGGTTAAGCGACTGCCTTCGGCTCAGGTCATGATCCTGGAGTCCCTGGATCGAGTCCCACGTCGGGCTTCCTGCTCAGCAGGGAGTCTGCCTCTCTCTCTGACCTTCCCCCCTCTCATGCTCTCTCTCTCTCATTCTCTCTCTCAAATAAATAAATAAAATCTTTAAAAAAAAAAAAAAGTAAAAAGGAAGAAGTAAACTATCTTCACTTGCTGGTAATAATCTTATATATAGAAAATCCTAAGAAATATATTTAAAAATATCAGAACTAACAAATTCAGCAGGGTAGAAGATATATATATATAAATATTGATTTTCTTTCTACACACTAGTGATGAAAAATCTGAAAATGAAATTAAGGAAACACTTCAATTTACAGTGGCACTAAAAAGAATATAATAGGAGTAAATTTAACTAGTGCAAAACTCACACACTGAAAACTACAAAGCATTGTTGAATGAAATTAGAGAAGTCTAGTTAAATGGAAATTCATCCATTGTTCATGGATCTGAAGATTTAATGTCAAGATGGCAATACTACCCAAATTGTTCTACAGATTTGATGCAGTCCTTATCAAAATTCTTGCTGCAAAATTCTCTGCAAAACTTCTGTAGAAATTGACAAGTAGATCCTAAGATTTGTATAAAAATGTAAGGAAAACAGAATAGCTAAAACAATTTTGAAGTGGAAGAACAAAATTGGAACAAATTAATAACTCACTACAGAGCTACTGTATTAACAACAATGTGAAATTCACTACCAACATAGAGATACAGATCAGTGGAATCAAATTTAGAGTCTAGAAATAAACTCATATTGTTAAAGCCATTAATTTTTGACTAAGGTGAAAAGACTACAATGGGAAACAAATAGTATTTCAACAAATGGTGCTGGGACAACTGGATATGAACATATAAAATAATTTGGATCCCTATCCTGCACAAAAATTAACTCAAAATTAATCATACACCTAAATATAAGAAGTAAATTTATGAAACACTTAGAAGGGAACATTAAGAGAAAACCATCATGACATGGTTGAGCAATAGGACATCAAATGCAGAAGCAGTAACAAAAAAGCTAAATTGGAGTACATCAAAATTAAAAACTTTTGTGATGAAAATGATACCATCAAGAAAGTGAAAAGGCAACTCACAGAATGGGAGGAAACATTTGCAAAACATATGTCTGATAAAGAACTTATATCCAGAATATATAAACAACTATTCAAATTGAACAAAGACAAATGACTCAATTTAAAAATAGGCAGAGGATTTAAAAAGCTATTTCTCAAAAAAAAAAAAGACAACTGGCCAACAAACACATGAAAATGTGGTATAATTGTGTTATGGAACATTCAGCAGTGAAAAGTACTGAAGTACTGATACATGGTTCAACATAGATGAATCTTGAAAACATCGTGCTAAGTGAAAGAAAGTTTAAAAACTGAAAGGAATTTCAGAATTCACAGAAACCTCTGATACCTATGGTTACAGTTTACTACAGGAAAAGGATACAAGTTAAAAATTAGCCAGGGGAAAAAGGACATTGGGTGGAGTTTGGGAGAAGTACTCTTAATGTTTGTGTATGCACACGGAGTATTGCCAGTCATGAAAGTTCACCTGAATCTTGGTGTTCAGAGTTTTATTTGGGCTCTATTACATAGGCATGATTGATTCACTGACCAGCCCTCTGGGTGTGACCCAAAACCCTTCACCCTAAATCACATTACTGGACTATCCATCCTGGCCCAAGACTTCTAGGCAAACATAGACACTCCTAGCAAGCATGACATTTTAGAGATTACCTCCCGGAAACAGAGGACAAAGACCAGACCTCTTTTCAGGCAAGATGACTTTCTTTACTACATGTTCTTTTTGCAGTACATTTGCAAGACAACTCCATTCCAGTCTCTGCTCTGCTCTCTCATCTGTCTCAGATTCCTTCTCTTCATACTTCGTGAATGAAATTGTTCGCTTTGTAGAGATGCACTCATTAAATAAGCATAAAGTAGAGGTTGTAATGGTGTTTAATCCTGGTGTTGCTCATAGCTGTCACACAGAGATCAGATCAAGACTCCTGTGATTGTCCAGATTTATCCGATTTATGTTATTTTTGGACATTACTGCCAATGCACTAATCCAGGTGGCAGTGTTTTAAACTATGTATCATTTGAGCACTCTGAGGAGTTAATATTAATCAATTTTAAAAATACATTAAATTATATCAACATTGATTTAGAAGGTGATATATGAATATGTCAAATCCCACTTTTGTACCACTGATTTCTTCAGTTTTTTGACTTGGGCATTATCATTCTCACATCAAGACTGTTCTAACACTCAAACCCCATATAAACCCCATGGGCACTCTCCACTGTGTTCAGAGCTCCCCTAACTCTGGAGTGGACAGACAATAAACAACATCTATAGGGTTCCTGAGTAGAAAATGTTTGTTCATTTCTCTTGTGATTAGCACCTTTCTTTTCCTTCTCCTACTACTCTAACCTCATTTCTTACAAGTGTATATTCCAGCTTCATGGGAGGTATTTTCTTTATGATCCACCTCATCTGGCAGTTTCCACTCCATGCTCCCACCTTTCCCACATAGACACACTGAAGCTTATTTCAAGCCTCTTTATGGTCCCATTCCACATTATCTCAAAATGCTAGCAAGAACCTCAGAGATCTTGTTGTATCCCAGAGAAATGAAGTGACTTGTTCCAGGTCATCATGTTCTAGAACTCAGATATCCAGCCCTGAGATCAGTTGTTTTTCTACAATAGGAATTTCTTCAATTCCAAAGTAGAGCAGTGAATGGAGCAAAAACTGCTGAGAGAGATAGCTCCAAGACTAATAATAATTAGACAGTCTCACATGGCAAAAATACTCAGTGAACATTTTCTGTCTTTTGTTCTAAAGTTTTTTTTTCTGGAAATGAATGCTCTCTGTCTGTGCTTGACATTGTCCTGGAAGACACGGATTCAAGAAAATATAATTTTCTTTGTCATGCTATCATATTGATGTTGCTTCTGTTCTCAAAATTTTGCCTGTTCCTTATAAAGTGGCAGGAATGAGAATATATTTCTTACAGTTAGTGTGTAGTTTAATTTACCACATTTTAAGGAATTCTCCTAGTAAATTTGTAATTGTCTGAGTAAACTATATTTTAAAATTTAATATATAAAACATGAACATTTTATGAACAAACCAATTAGGCCTAATACATTTTTATGCTTCTAAATTAACAAAATTGCTTTAGATATACAAGAGATGCTGAAAGTACACATTGCATTTGTTTCTATCTTCCTTGAAATATCTTTAACTATAATAAAAAAGTGGAAAGATTTTTGGTGGCTACAAATCTTCGTAAATTAAATCTCTATTTCTATGGGATCCTGGTTCCTATCTCAGACATTCTAAAGCAAGTAAACACATGCTTTTTCCTATATGCAAAAGAAATGGCATAGATAGTGAGGGCAACTAGTGTTTAAACTCCTGAAATCTTTCCCACCACTTTCCCACAAATCCATATTCTGCATCATAGTTTACAAAGCCCAACATCATTTGGGCACTGCTTTTTGTTCTGACCACCAGCCCTTCTGAACTCCTTACTCCAGTCAGACTAACAGACTTTTACTTTTCCAAGCATAGTGTGCTTTGTCTCATGGGACGTCCTTTGTACATGCAGTTTTCTCTATCTGAAATACTCCTTTTTCACCTTCGTGATTTAGACATGCTTCTTTCATGTCACAGGTCCTGTTACATAGTAAAAATATCATCGAGTATCTCTTGGAATGATGAATGAATAAGTGAATTGGCAGATGAGTGAGTGAGTGATTAAAGAACATTTAGTGATGAGAGCAGTCCACACTGTGCCCTATCCTTCTGGCATTCTTGAGTTGGCAGAGATCAAGACTACAAAAGGTGGTGAAGGGAGGGATGTGGGAAGACAGACTGAAGAATTAGAAGATTTGTAGTGGTGGATGAAGATGAGAGGAACAGATCAAAACCCCTGGAAAATGTCATACATACCCAGGTCTTACAGAACCCTTTACACTAATCCTAATACTCTTCCATTTTTCACCATCTTGCTATAGATCAGCATACGTCGTATTTGTCTTGGCAGATTTTTCTTTGGCCCTTTATTTGTGTCCTAGAAGAACATAAATCCTTTGGGCAATGCTACTCTAAACATTAATTTGTCATGTCCATTTCTAAACCCTTCTTTCTCCTCCTACCCCCACTTCAGTACACTGCTGTCTGGATTTGAACATGACTAAGCACTCTGTGGGGCATCTGTTTACTATTATAAATAACCCTTACTTTTATCAAGTCATCCCCCATTGCACTTCAGGAAGATCAAGGTCTAGGAAAGATTTCCCCTTGTTTCTAGGCTTTCTTTGCCACAGTCACCAAAGGATTAGGATGCATTTTATTTATATCTTCCCACAGATGTCATTAAGTTCTCCTTACCTAGGTTTCTGTAATCAAGTCACTTTCTTCTATCTAAACTTGTTCTCTAGCATGATTAGTTACCTTGCTAAACCATATTTCTCTTAACTTGACAAATAGTAGGGAAGGTGGGTGAGTAGGCTACTATGCTTGTATGAAGCTGGGTGAATGCTAATGAGGACTGAGCAGAATGTGGAAGGCAAGGAGAATGTTTGGGCTTCTTCCATGGCCCGAGAATGTGTTTACCTTGGGTCTATGCCCTCTGGTCAGTGCCCTCTCAAGTCCCACCTTTTCATGCAACCTGCTCGGCTTATTCTAGTTTGAAGTCTCTCTTCTCTGATCTCCTGAAGGCCTAAAGGCTATGCAACTTAAATCACAGCTTTCTATTTTTGAATTTTTATTAATATATCCTTACCTAGTCTCTTCAGCTAGACTACGATTCTCCGAAATAACATGACCTTCATGGTTAGGGTGATATCTGAAATATATTTTGTACCTCTAATCATATCTAAGATAATTTTAGATACAAATATACAAATATAAAATACCCAAATCTGCAAAATGGAAAAGGATTTCAGTAGGTTAAAAATACATGTTTATTAAGTACCTATTATGAGTATTTTTCTGGAATGCAGTGAAAACCCTGCTTTTAAGGAACTGAAACTTATTTGGGGGAAAGTTATAGCACACAGTTTAAAAGTACAAAAATGTGCTATAGAGAGTCAGAGAATGAGTTCCAATTTAGAGATGGTTGTTATCCAGAGACTCATAGAGGAGGTCTTGAAAGATGAGTAGGATTTGATGAGTGGGAAAGAGAGGAGGCACATTCTATGCTGAGGAAATAAATTTTTGTTTCTAAAAAGTGCTTTCAATAGAAACTTAGTTTTAATGAATATTATTAATCACTTAAAGGATTTTGTGTGTAAATATGCCTAGAGAGTACTGAGCTAAAAGAGAGTTCTTATTGTGTTTATTGTATGATTTCACAGAGTATTTCTTATTATGATAAGTAATATGAATCTTTAAGACCAGCATGGAGAAAGTATTTTCATAATTTAATTGATTTTGAAACCATTATTTCCAAAAGTATCTCTTGGGACTACTGATCCCTAGAGCACACTTTAAGAAATGATGACCCAGGGGCGCCTGGGTGGCTCAGTCGTTAAGCATCTGCCTTCGGCTCAGGTCATGATCCCAGGGTCCTGGGATCGAGCCCCGCATCGGGCTCCCTGCTCCGCGGGAAGCCTGCTTCTCCCTCTCCCACTCCCCCTGCTTGTATTCCTGCTCTCGCTGTCTCTCTCTGTCAAATAAATAAATAAAATCTTAAAAAAAAAAAAAAAAAGAAATGATGACCTGGATGAAAGACTTCAAGACATGAACATGTATGGGATGTTTTGTGGACTCTCCAAGTAAATTTTTGTGGTGGTAATAATTAAAGAAGTATTGATGTAATTACAAGTTGGTATGTAGTAAAAGGCCTGATTTTAATCTTCCTTCCTAAGTTACAGAGATGCACTAAAGGTTTTTGAGGATCAGAATTAGATTATCCAATGAGGAATATAATTCCGGGTTTAAATGTGAAGAATGCATTGCAGAAACCAAACATTTATGACAGAAAACCCAGTTAGGAGGCTAGTACAGTAGCACAGGTGAAAGATAATGAGGATATGAACTAACACAGGGGCAGCAAGTGTAGCATGGAAAGGACAGAGAGGAGGCATCATAAAAATACGATAGGCAAAAGAGTAAAAGATTGCTCACCTTTAAAAAACTATTAATGAGGGGCACCTGGGTGGCTCAGTCGTTAAGCATCTGCCTTCAGCTCAGGTCATGATCCCAGTGTCCTGGGACCGAGCCCCGCATCGGGCTCCCTGCTCTGCGGGAAGCCTGCTTCTCCCTCTCCCACTCCCCCTGCTTGTGTTCCCTCTCTCACTGTCTCTCTCTCTGTCAGATAAATAAATAAAATCTTAAAAAAAAAAAAACTATTAATGAAATTCACTACATTAATAGATTAAGGAGAAAAATCTGCAATCATCTTGACTGTATCAGCAATTACTATGTAAAATTCAATACTTATTCCTGCTTTTAAAACAAAGAAAATACACTCTTAGAGTAAATGTGGAATAGATGTAAACATTCTTAATTCAATAAAGGGAATTACCAGAAGCCTATGGCAAATAGGCTCTTTTATGGTTTTACATTAGAGCCATTTTTATTATAGTTAAGATTTATTGGAGGTCTTAGCCTGTGAATAAGATAAGGATTAAAAGAAATTAGGACTGTGAAAAAAAGGTGGGTAATAGGATCCTCTCTATATAAAATCTCCCAAATATTTAGACATATTATGAGAATAAACATAATTTATATAGGATAATATATTGCAGCTTTCTAAATGCTATTCCAAAATTTGTAGCATGACTTTACTCGATCCTAGAAGCTAGAAACCCTAAAGTTATGTTTACCAAACTCTTTCAGCTCACATTACACATGTGATCTGGCTTCTTCAAGCAGATACTCACAGGAGATATTTAGAACTGAAAACAAGGCAGAGAACATGCTTCTATTGTTCTTTCTAGAAGTGAGAGTTGGAAGAACACTTTGTTTTCTCGGGTAGCAGTAACACTATCCTAGTGCTTGGACCCTCATCACTTTATAGCTGCTGAGACATTTTCATCTTGGAGGCTAAGGAAGTGTGCCCCAGAGTCAACAGCTGTGGATGAGTTTCTTGATGCCTGGGTTGTGGCTGAACTCTGGTCCTAAAGTCAATATTTGGACAGTGATTTTTTTGATTCTCCAACATTCAATTTCTTTCTTTCTTTTTTTTTTTTAAATTTTATTTATTTGAAAGAGAGAAAGAGAGTACAGATAGGCCGAGCAGCAGGCAGAGGGAGAGGGAGAGCAGGCTCCCCACTGAGCAGGGAGCCCAACGCAGGGCTCCATTCCAGGACCCTGGGATCATGACGTGAGCCAAAGGCAGACGCTTAACTGTCTGAGCCACCCAGGCACCCCTCCAACATTCAATTTCTGGCAGATTTTTGTTTCCTTGGCAGGTCAGTTTTAAGAAGCTATTCTGGGTGTCATTCCTGGAAGCTCAGCCTAGAGCTTGCTCATCTGGCCTTTTCTACAGTTTTGTAAGCACTTAATTCCCTGTATTAAATCCTTTTCTTTGGGTAAGGGGACTAGAGTGGTATCTATTACCTATAAGCCCTGACTGATAAAGTTAGGTTGCCTGTTAGAAGATTAATACAATCCAGTTTCCATTTCTATAAAAGAACAGATAGTTTATAAATAAATTTTAAAATGTCACAATAGCAGTGTTACAGTAGCAATAAATGTACATGATCTTTACAAAGAAAATTACAAAAGCTTACTTAAATACATTAAAAAAAACATAAAACGTGGAAAAGCATATGGTGCTCACAGGTATGACAATCCAATGTTGTAAAAATGTCAGTTCTCTTCAAATTGAAATATTCAACAAATTCCACCCCAAAATGAGAGTAGAGTGTTTGTGTGTGTGTGTGTGTGTGTGTTAGAGAGAGAGAGAGAGAGAGAGAGAGAGAGAGAGAGAGAAAGAGAGAGGAATTTGATTGTCTTATTCAAAAATTTGAAATTGAAGAGCCAAAATCGTTTGGACCAATTTATATTGACTTAATTACTGAATGACAGTAACAATCATATTGACTTCATTACTGGATTTTTGGAGTAAATCATGATCTTAGGTAAAGTAAGTCCCTCCACTTTCCTCTTCCTCTTCCTCTTCATTAAGAGAAGCGGCTTATCAGAGTCCACACAAAATTCCTGAAATTTAATGAAATTTATATCTTTACACCTTGAGTCTTCTAATTTTTGAACATGATATATTCCTAATATACCTTTCTCAATTCTCTCAATTATATTAGTTTTGTGAGTCTTACACATTTTTTCATTAGCTATATTAATAAATATTTGCTGTTTTTTCTGATATGCCATGGTATTATGTTTTAGGTTTCACTTTCTAGCTCTCTATTGATGATAAATAGAAAAAAGCACTAGATTCACTTGGTGTCCAGCCACCTGGATAAACTCACTTATTAATTCCTATAGTTGGTATGTTTATTCTTTTGGATTTTTTTATGTGCAGACTCATGTCAGACATATCATCTAAGAACAACACCTTTTTCTTTCATTCTAATCCCTGTACCTTTATTATTATTTTTTTTTATTTTGCCTTATTGCCCTAACTGAAATCTCTAGCACAACACTGAATAGAAAGGATGATAGTGGGCATCTTCATTTCAGTTTTGAGGGAAAGTTTGTAACGTTGCCATTGACTTTGATGTTTGCTCTAGGGGTTTTGTAGAAAAATTTTTCAGATAAGTGAAATGCCATTCTATTCCTAATTTGCTTAGAGTTATACCATGAATAGGGTTGAATTTTAAATTTTCTTTCACCATGTGCAAATACAATCATGTGATTTTTCTTCATTATTTGGTTTATTTGGTGTCTTAGTCCATTTTGGGCTAATATAACAAAAATGGTATAATTTGGGTAGCACAAAAAACCAGACATTCATTTCTTCAAGTCTGGGAGGCTGAGGAGTCTAAGATTAAAGTAACTACAGATTCTGTGTTTTGCAAAGTCCCGTTTCCTGGTTCAGAGACAGATGTCTTCTCACTGTATCCTCGCATAGCAGAAAGTGTAAAACTGCTCTCTGGTGTTTCTTTTAAAAAGGCACTAATCCTAGTAAGGGGCTCCATTCTCATGATGTAATCACCTCCCAAGATCCAGCTCCTAATACCATCCCCTTGGGCTTGAAGATTTCAACATATGAATTTTGGTGAGGACACAAAGATTCAGTCAATAACATGTGGTAAGTTACATGGATAGATTTTGAAATATTCAACCAAACTTCTATTCCTGGAATAAACACAATTAGATGCTGATATATTATCTTTTAAAGTATTTTGCTAGACTTAGTTGGCTAATATTAAGAATCTGTGCATCTGTGTTTATAATTGAGTTTGGTCTATAATTTTCTTTGCTTTTATAGTTCTTTTAAGGTTTTGGTATCAAGGTTATTCTGCCCTCGTAAAATGAGTCACTATTTTTCTTTTTCTATTATCTGGAAGTTTTGTGTTTGGCATTGCTTCTTTGAGTATTTGGTGAAATTTGCCAGTGAAGACATATGAGCCTAGAGTATTTGTGGATGTGATTTTAATTACAGATTCCATTTTTAATAGTTATGTGAAAATTCAGATTTCTATATTTTCTCATGTCATTTTGGTAAATTATGTTTTTTTTTTCCCTAGGAATTTTTCTTTGAATTAAACTTTTAATTTCTTATTTATAGTTGTTCATAATATCCTTTTGCTATCTTTTTTAAAAGCTATTTGACATTTTAGAAAACACATCTGTCATCTTTAAAAGTTTACTCATGCCCCTTTGATCCATTCTTTACATCTCTTCCTTACCTGCATTTTCAGAGATATGCCCATAACTACTGATCTACTTTTGTCACTATACATTATTTTGCAATTCTAGAATTTTACATAAATGGAATTATACAGTATATACTCTATAATTTATTTGGCTTCTTTCACTAAGCATAATTACTCAGTAATGTCAATTGTATGTAATTAATTGCATATGTAATATAATTGTATATGGCAGTAATAGCAATTATATCAAATAATTTATTCCCTTTTGTTGCCTAGTATTATTCTATTGAATGGATATGCCACACTGTGTTTATTCATACTCTTATTGATAGACATTGGGTTGCTTCTAGTTTTTGAATCTTATACATAAAACTACTATGAACATTCATGTATAAGTTTTTGTATGAACTCATGTTTTCATTTCTCTTGGTAAAGTATCAAAAAGTGGAAAGGCTGAATCATATGGTAGCTTGTATATTTGATTTTTCAGAAACCATCAAGCTGTTTTCCACAGCGGTTGTCCCATTTTACATTCTGCCCAATAGACCATGAAAAATTCCACTTCTATCACATTCTTACCAACAATTGGTATGCTTAATCTTTTTAGTTTTACTTATTCTAAGAAGTGTAGTGGTAGTTCATTCTGGTCTTAATTTGAATTACCCTAATGGCTATTGTTGTTTAGCATCCTTTCATGTGTTTTCTTGCCATATCTTATTAGGTTAAATATTGTCTTAAATATTTCAGCTCTTTTAAAATGTGTGCTGCTTCTTTCCTTATTGTTGAATTTTGAGAGTTCTTTATATATTCTAGATACAAATTCTTTATCAGATACATGATTTGTAAATGTTTTCTCCTACTTAGTGCTTTGTATTTTACTTCTCTTAACAGTGTCTTTGGAAGAGAAGTTTTAATATTAATAAGGTCCAATTTATCAACTTGTTTCTTCATGGATTCAGTTTTTGGTGATCAAAGAAATCTTTGCCTAATTTCAAATCACTGTTTTTCTCTTAAGTTTTCTTCTAGAAATGTTATACTTTGACATTTTACATTTAGGTCTATGATCCATTTTGAGTTAACTTTTATATATGATGTGAAGTATGAATCACAGTACATTTAAAAAATATGATTCATTTTTATAGCAGCATTTGTTGAAAAAGTTATATCTCTGCTGAATTGCCTTGTACCTTTGTTGAAAATTTATTGTTCATATATATATATATATATTTCTGTATACTCTATTAAGTTCCATTGAGTTGTCTATTTTTATACCTATAACAAATTATCTTGATTACTATAGTTCTAAAATACATCTTGAACTCAGGTACTTTTAGTCTGCCAATTTTGTTTTTCTTTTTCAAAATTGTTATGGATAGTCTAGATTCTTTCCATTTCCATATGAATTTTAAAGATTTTATTTATTTCGGGGAGAGAGAGAGAAAGAGCGCCCGAGTGGAGGGGAGGGACAGAGGGAGAAGACAGACTTCCCGCTGAGTGGGGAGCCAGATGCGGGGCTTGATCCCAGGACCATGAGATCATGACCTGAGCTGAAGTCAGATGCTAACTGACTGAGCCACCCAGACAACCCTCCATATGAATTTTAAAATCAGTTGTCTATTTCTATAAAAAAAATGACTGCCGGGATTTTTATTGAGATTATTATATCTGTAGATAAATTTAGGAAGAATTGACATCTTAACAATATTAATTCTTCTAACTTATGAACCCTATATCTATCTCCATTTATATAGGTCTCCCTTAATTTCTATGTCCTGGATACTTGCAGTGTCCTCTCTGGATCTCTGGAGTTCTTTGTGCTTCTCTTTCTTCTCTGGTATTGTCTTGACACTTCAGTTCATGGATCTCTTTGGAAGATTACCTCTGTCCCCTCCACTCCTGGGGTCCACCAGCCTCCACATGGGTTTTCCTTCTTCCACTGTGACCTGGAAACTTGGTCAGAGCACTGAGCTTGAACAATCGTAGGTCTCACCTCACTTGTTTCCTCAGTGTTGGCTCTCACACATAAAACTACTATGAATATTTGTCTTTGAAAGAAAAGTCTTTTTCTTTTGGTTCAGTAGCTAGGAGTAGAAAGGCTAAGTCATATGGTAACTGAGTGTGTAGTGTTTTGTAAAACATTTTTTTTTTCATGTATTTCTTGGCTGTTTCATACAGGAAGGTAAATACAATTCCTGGTATTCCATCCTGGCCAAGAGTAGTTCTTATGACTGTTTATCTTTAGTAATTTGCCTGCCTTCTTGATTTGATAGTGGTTATTTCTGTCTTCTTCTTTTTATTGGGATTAGTTTCTTTAAAGTTTTATTAATTTATTGATATTTTCAATTTGTAAACTTTTGTCAACTTAGTTGATCTTCTCTATGGTGTGTTTGTTTTCTATTTTAACATCTTCCCATAATTTTATTCCCTCCTTTCAACCTTCTTTTGGTTTAAATTAGAGCTATTATGAATTTTTAAGATGGATGGTTAAAATATAGAACGTATATTTTAATGCTATAAGTTTTTTTTCTAAGTCTAACTTCAGCTAGGCCCCACAAGTTTTGAGATAACATATTTTAATTAGTATTCCACTTAAAATACTTTATTTTTAATTACTAAGTCTACTTTAAACTATGTATTGTTTGAAATTTATTTATTAATTTTCCAAAGTACAGGTAAATTCCTATTATGTTTTGTTATTGATTTTCTCTATGAGAATAGCACTTATAATTTCAAATCATTAGTTTCTACTTTGTGGACAAGCATGTAGTCACTTTTAGTAACTGTGATTTTTAGAAATTGTGCATTTCAGAATTTGCTGGATATATGTATGTTTATATAGGTCTAAAGGTGTTATATAGTAAAGATGTTGTTCAGATTTTCTATGTCTCTACTGATTTTTTTTTTATTCTATTAGTTACTCTGAATTGTGTGTTTTTATTCCCTTACTTGATTGAGAATTTGTAATTCTTTATAGATTTGCATTTTATTCTATTAGTTTAAGCTTTATGTTATTAGTTGCATATTTAGAATTGTGATAAATTTACCAATCATTAAAAATATAATCTTTATCTCTAATAATATTTCCTTTAAATTCTATATAGTGGAATGTTAATATGCCTATATAAGAGCAAAACAACTGATAAAACTAGCCAGATTGACCAGAAAAGACACAAGTTACCAATATCAAGAATTAGAGGGGTGACAAAACTGAAGATTCTATATATACATTAAAAAGATAATAAGTGTAAATTAAGAATGAAATCATGCCAATAATCTCAACTCAGAGATATTAGACAAAATCTCTGAGGATAGAAACTGTCAAACCTAAATAGATATATCTATTAGAGAAATCATTTAATTTGTATTTAACAACCTTCCCACAAAGAAAACTTGAAGGCCAGTGGCTTTCCTGGGAAATTACACCATGCATTAGTGAAGAAATATTGCCAATTATGGAAAAGAGGGAGATATATGAAAGCTACCATTATACTGCTACCAAAGGCAGAAAGATATTAATAAAGATGCTACCAAAGATGAAATAACAGGCCAATATTTCTCATGAATGTAGATGGAAAAATTCTTTAAATTTTAGTGAATTCTAGTCAAACGATATATAAAAATGATAATATTTTATGGCCAAGTGTGGTTTATCCCAGAAATGTAGGTTGGCATAGCATTTTAAAATCAATCACCATATTAATAGACTAAAAAAGAAAAAAAATATGATTAATACAGAAAAGCAGAAAGGGTATTTGGCAAAATCTAACATCTATTCCTGGTAAAAACTCTCAGGAAGCTTGTATAGGGATCTTTCTCAACCTGACAGAGGTCAACCATAGAAATGTACAGATATGAAAGATCTGTCCACTAAAAAACTAAGGGAAATTAAAAAAGACCTAAATAATGAAAAAATATATTGTATTTATGTCTCAGAAGGTTTTTTATTATTAAAATATGACTTTTCCCAAATTGACCTATTAATTTAATGCAATTTCAATAAAATCTTAAGCCAGAGTGATTATAAAATGGATATGTGAGTGCAAAGGCCTAGGAAGCAAAAAACAAAGTGAAAAAGTTTGAAAACCAGAAGTTGGAGGAATTAAGATATTAATTATAAAGCTATAGTAACTAAAAGAGTATAATAATGGCACAAAGTTAGACAAATAGATTAGTGTAACACAATAGAGTCCAGGAAAAAAAAATCCATATTTATATTATGACCAGATTTTCAATAAAGATGCAAAGGAACTTCACTAGAGAAAGAATGTTTTTTTCAACAAATGGTGCTAGAACAATTGACTATCCAAGTTCAAAATGATGAACCTCTATTGAAACCTCATAGCATAGATAAAATTAACTCAGAATGAATCACAGTGTAAGATCTAAAACTATAAAACTTGTAGAAGAAAGCATAGGAGAAAAATCTTTGTGACCTTGAGTTAGGCAAACATCTTAGATATGACACCAAAGCACAATCCATAAAAGAACAAATTGATAAACTGGGTTTAATCAAAATTAATTACTGCTCTTTGAAAGCCAATGTTAAAATAATGAAAAGTTATGCCACAAATTGAGAAAAAAGTATTTGCAAACATATATCCAACAAAAATTTGTTTCTAGAGTATATAAAGAAATCTTAAAACTTAATAATAAGAAAAGCAACCACTGGATTTTTTAAAATTAAAGACATTAATTTTAAAAATTTAGAAATATTTTAAGTAGTTCTTTTAAATAGAAGAAGATATATAGATAGCAAATAAGCATATGAAAATTGGCTCATCATTAGTCATTAGGGAAGTGTGAACTAAAACTGCGATAGATACCATTCAGAACCACTAGAATGGCTAAAATTAAAAATGAACAAAAAAATCAAAAGACAAAATGCCCAGTGTTTGTCAAGATAGGGACAAACTGGAACTCTCATACACTACTATGGGAATATAAAATGCTGCAACAGTTTTGGAGAGAAGTTTGGCAGTCTCTAAATAAGGTATATATACATCAACCTCATGATCCAGCTATTCCAATCATAGATATTTCCCCAAGAGAAATTAAAGCATATATTCACAGAAAGAACTAAATGTTTATAGCAGCTGTATTTGTAATAGCTAAAAACGGAAAACAACCCAGATGTCCATCAACAGATGAATGGATAAATGGGAAAAACATAGCAAAATTCCATGATTATAAAAGCTGCAATGACATGATTTGGGGTATAACACATTTGGACATTGGCTTCTGTCTTCTGTTTGATCCATTTTCAGATGGTTTCAGGCAAAAGTCCTTATTATCATCTGCAAGAAGAAGGAGGTGAACATGAAGGGAACAGTAGAGCTAGGCAGGGAAGAAGAAACTTCTGTTAGGCAATGGTATGCAGAGGGCAGGTCCCCAGTATTCAGTTTCCCTTATATTTTTTCAGTCCAGTCTCCACTGAGCAAGATAATGTTACTAGTGCCAGCCAATTAGGAGACCTCTGGAATTGCTGGCATTGTCTGCTAGATTTAGCTAGACATAGTGCATCAGTCAGAGTTTTCCAAAGAAGAACCAACTAGATGTATATGTATACAGAGAGAAAGAGTTTTATTTTAAGGAATTAGCTCATGAGATCATGCAGGCTGAGAAATCCCACAATTTGGCATCTGTAAGCTAGAGGCCCAGGAAGGCCATTGGTGTAATTCCAGTTCAAGCCCAAAGGCCTGAGAACTGGGGGAGCCAGTAGCATGAGCCCCACTCCGAGTCCAAAGGCCCAAGAACGAGGGGAGCCCGTGGTAATTTCTGGTCTGAGTACAGGAAACTGATGTCCTAGCTTATGCACTCAGGCAGAGAGCTAATCCTTCTTTACTCCACTTTTCTTTCTTTTTTTTCTTTCTTTTTTTAATTATTATGTTATGTTAATCACCATACATTACATCATTAGTTTTTGATGTAGTGTTCCATGATTCATTGTTTGCGTATAACACCCAGTGCTCCATGCAGTACGTGCCCTCTTTAGTACCCATCACCAGGCTAACCCATCCCCCCACCCCCCTCCCCTCTAGAACCCTCAGTTTGTTTCTCAGAGTCCATAGTCTCTCATGGTTTGTCTCCCACTCCAATTTCCTCCGCTTCATTCTTCCCCCGCTGCTATCTTCTTCTTTTTTTTCTTTTTCTTTTTTTTTTTAAAGATTTTATTTATTTATTTGAGAGAGAGAATGAGAGAGAAAGCACATGAGAGGGGGGAGGGTCAGAGGCAGAAGCAGGCTCCCTGCCGAGCAGGGAGCCCGATGCGGGACTCGATCCCGGGACTCCAGGATCATGACCTGAGCCGAAGGCAGTCGCTTAACCAACTGAGCCACCCAGGCGCCCTTTTTTTTCTTTTTTAACATATAATGTATTATTTGTTTCAGAGGTACAGGTCTGTGATTCAACAGTCTTACACAATTCACAGTGCTCACCATAGCAGATACCCTCCCCAATGTCTATCACCCAGCCACCCCTTCCCTCCCACCCCCTACCACTCCAGCCACCCTCAGTTTGTTTCCTGAGATTAAGAATTCCTCATATCAGTGAGGTCATATCATACGTCTTTCTCTGATTGACTTATTTCACTCAGCATAATACCCTCCAGTTCCATCCATGTTGTTGCAAATGGCAAGATTTCATTCCTTTTTATGGCTGCATAATATTCCATTGAATATATATACCATGTCTTCTTTATCCGTTCATCTGTTGATGGACATCTTGGCTCTTTCCACAGTTTGGCTATTGTGGACATTGCTGCTATAAACATCAGGGCGCACGTACCCCTTCAGATCCCTACATTTGTATCTTTGGGGTAAATGCCCAGTAGTGCAATTGCTGGATCGTATGGTAGCTCTATTTTCAACCTTTTGAGGAACGTCCATACTGTTTTCCAGAGTGGCTGCACCAGCTTGCATTCCCACCAACAGTGTAGGAGGGTTCCCCTTTCTCCACATCCCCGCCAAAATCCGTCATTTCCTGACTTGTTAATTTTAGCCATTCTGACTGGTATGAGGTGGTATCTCATGGAGGTTTTGATTTGGATTTCCCTGATGCTGAGCGATGTTGAGCACTTTTTCATGTGCCTGTTGGCCATTTGGATGTCTTCTTTGGAAAAATGTCTGTTCATGTCTTCTGACCATTTCTTGATTGGATCATTTGTTCTTTGGGTATTGAGTTTAAGAAGTTCTTTATAGATTTTGGATACTAGCCCTTTATCTGATATGCCATTTGCAAATATCTTCTCCCATTCTGTTAGTTGTCTTTTGGCTTGGTGACTGTTTCTTTCACTGTGCAAAAGCTTTTTATATTGATGAAGTCCCAATAGTTCATTTTTGCCCTTGGTTCCCTTGCCTTTGGTGATGTTTCTAGGAAGAAGTTGCCGCAGCTGAGGTCGAGGAGGTTGCTGCCTGTGTTCTCCTTTAGGATTTTGATGGACTCCTGTCTCACATTGAGGTCTTTCAACTATTTGGAGTATATTTCTGTGTGTGGTGTAAGGAAATTGCCCAGTTTCATTCTTCTGCATGTGGCTATCCAATTTTCCCAACACCATTTGTTGAAGAGACTGTCTTTTCTCCATTGGACATTCTTTCCGGCTTTGTCAAAGATTAGTTGACCATAGAGGTGAGGGTCCATTTCTGGGCTCTCTATTCTGTTCCATTGATCTATGCATCTGTTTTTGTGCCAGTACCATACTCTCTTGATGATTACAGCTTTGTAATAGAGCTGGAAGTCCAGAACTGTGATGCCGCCAGCTTTGTTTTTCTTTTTCAACATTCCTCTGGCTATTCGGGGTCTTTTCTGGTTCCATACAAATTTTAGGATTATTTGTTCCATTTCTTTGAAAAAAGTGTATGGTATTTTGATAAGGATTGCACTGAATGTGTAGATTGCTCTAGGTAGCATTGACATCTTCACAATATTTGTTCTTCCAATCCATGAGCATGGCGTTTTTCCATTTCTTTGTGTCTTCCTCAGTTTCTTTCATGACTATTTTATAGTTTTCCGAGTACAGATTCTTTGCCTCTTTGGTTAGATTTATTCCTAGGTGTCTTACGGTTTTGGGTGCAATTGTAAATGGGATTGACTCCTTAATTCTCTTTCTTCTGGCTTGTTGTTGGTGTATAGGAATGCCACTGATTTCCGTGCATTGATTTTATATCCTGCCACTTTACTGAATTCCTGTATGAGTTCTAGCAGTTTTGGGGTGAAGTCTTTTGAGTTTTCCACATAAAGTATCATATCATCTGCAAAGAGTGAGAGTTTGATTTCTTCTTTGCCCATTTGGATGCCTTTTATTTCTTTTTGTTGTCTGATTGCTGTGGCTAGGACTTCTAATACTATGTTGAATAGCAGTGGTGATAGTGGACAGCCCTGCCATGTTCCTGACCTTAGGGAGAAAGCTCTCAGTTTTTCCCCATTGAGAATGATATTCGCTGTGGGTTTTTCATAGATGGCTTTTATGATATTGAGGTATGTACCCTCTATGCCTATACTCTGAAGAGTTTTGATCAAGAAAGGATGCTGTACTTTGTCAAATGCTTTTTCTGCATCTGTTGAGAGGATCATATGGTTCTTGTTCTTTCTTTTATTAATGTATTGTATTACATTGATTGATTTGTGGATGTTGAACCAACCTTGCAGCCCAGGGATAAATCCCACTTGGTCGTAGTGAATAATCCTTTTAATGTACTGTTGGATCCTATTGGCTAGTATTTTGGTGAGAATTTTTGCATCCATGTTCATCAAGGATATTGGTCTGTAATTATCCTTTTTGATGATCAGGGTCTTTGTCTGGTTTGGGGATCAAGGCAATGGTGGCCTCATAAGACGAGTTTGGAAGTTTTCCTTCCATTTCTATTTTTTGGAACAGTTTCAGAAGAATAGGTATTAGTTCTTCTTGAAATGTTTGGTAGAATTCCACTGGGAAGCCATCTGGCCCTGGGCTTTTGTTTGTTGGGAGATTTTTGATGACTGCTTCAATTTCCTTAGTGGTTATAGGTCTGTTCAGGTTTTCTATTTCTTCCTGGTTCAGTTTTGGTAGTTGATACATCTCTAGGAATGCATCCATTTCTTCCAGATTATCTAATTTGCTGGCATAGAGTTGCTCATAATATGTTCTTATAATTGTTTGTATGTCTTTTGTGTTGGTTGTGATCTCTCCTCTTTCATTCATGATTTTATTTATTTGGGCCATTTCTCTCTTCTTTTTGATAAGTCTGGCCAGGGGTTTATCAATCTTGTTAATTCTTTCAAAGAACCAGCTCCTAGTTTCGTTGATCTGTTCTACTGTTCTTTTGGTTTCTGTTTCATTGATTTCTGCTTGGATCTTTATTATTTCTCTCCTCCTGCTGGGTTTAGGCTTTCTTTGCTGTTCTTTCTCCAGCTCCTTTAGGTGTAGGGTTAGGTTGTGTATTTGAGACCTTTCTTGTTTCTTGAGAAA
This sequence comes from Neomonachus schauinslandi, assembly GCF_002201575.2. Lineage (NCBI taxonomy): Eukaryota > Metazoa > Chordata > Mammalia > Carnivora > Phocidae > Neomonachus > Neomonachus schauinslandi. Next base: position 62,465,738 of record NC_058403.1, on the reverse strand, counting down.
GGCTTGTATTGCTATATACTTTCCTCTTAGGACTGCCTTTGCTGCATCCCAAAGATTTTGAAGAGTTGTGTTTTCATTTTCACTGGTTTCCATGAATTTTTTTAATTCTTCTTTAATTTCCTGGTTGACCCATTCATTCTTCAGTAGGATGCTCTTTAGCCTCCATGTATTTGAGTTCTTTCCGACTTTCCTCTTGTGATTGAGTTCTAGTTTCAAAGCATTGTGGTCTGAAAATAGCAAGGGAATGATCCCAATCTTTTGGTACCGGTTGAGACCTGATTTATGACCTAGGATGTGATCTATTCTGGAGAATGGAGAATGGTCCATGGGCACTAGAAAAGAATGTGTATTCCGTTGCTTTGGGAGGGAATGTTCTGAATATGTCTGTAAAGTCCATTTGGTCCAGTGTGTCATTTAAAGTCTTTATTTCCTTGTTGATCTTTTGCTTCAATGATCTGTCCATTTCAGTGAGGGGGTGTTAAAGTCCCCTACTATTATTGTATTATTGTCAATGTGTTTCTTTGCTTTTGTTATTAATTGGCTTATATAATTGGCTGCTCCCATGTTAGGGGCATAGATATTTACAATTGTTAGATCTTCTTGTTGGATAGACCCTTTAAGTAGGATATAGTGTCCTTCCTCATCTCTTATTACAGTCTTTGGCTTAAAATCTAATTTGTCTGATATAAGGATTGCCACCCCAGCTTTCTTTTGGTGTCCATTAGCATGGTAAATGGTTTTCCACCCCCTCACTTTCAATCTGGGGGTGTCTTTGGGTCTAAAATGAGTCTCTTGCAGACAGCATATCGATGGGTCTTGTTTTTTTATCCATTCTGATAGCCTCTGTCTTTTGATTGGGGCATTTAGCCCATTTACATTCAGGGTAACTATTGAAATATAGGAATTTAGTGCCATTGTATTGCCTGTAAGGTGACTATTACTGTATATTGTCTGTGTTCCTTTCTGGTCTATGTTGCTTTTAGGCTCTCTCTTTGCTTAGAGGTCCCTTTTCAATATTTCGTGTAGGGCTGGTTTTGTGTTTGCAAATTCCTTTAGTTTTTGTTTGTCCTGGAAGCTCTTTATCTCTCCTTCTATTTTCAATGACAACCTAGCTGGATATAATATTCTTGGCTGCATATTTTTCTCATTTAGTGCTCTGAATATATCCTGCCAGTCCTTTCTGGCCTGCCAGGTCTCTGTGGATAGGTTTGTTGCCAGTCTAATGTTTCTACCATTGTAGGTTACAGATCTCTTCTCCCGAGCTGCTTTCAGGATTTTCTCTTTGTCTATGAGACTCGTAAGTTTTACTATTAGATGTTGGGGTGTTGACCTATTTTTATTGATTTTGAGAGGGGTTCTCTGTGCCTCCTGGTTTTTGATGCCTGTTTCCTTCCCCAAATTAGGGAAGTTCTCTGCTATAATTTGCTCCAATATACCTTCTGCCCCTCTCTCTCTTTCTTCTTCTTCTGGGATCCCAATTATTCTAATGTTGTTTCATCTTATGGTATCATTTATCTCTCAAATTCTGCCCTCGTGATCCAGTAGTTGTTTATCTCTCTTTTTCTCAGCTTCTTTATTTTCCATCATTTGGTCTTCTATATCACTAATTCTTTCTTCTGTCTCATTTATCCTAGCAGTTAGAGCCTCCATTTTTTTATTGCACCTCGTTAATAGCCTTTTTGATTTTGACTTGTTAGATTTTAGTTCTTTTATTTCTCCAGAAAGGGTTTCTCTAATAACTTCCATATTTTTTTCAAGCCCAGCTAATATCTTTAAAATCATCAGTCTGAACTCTAGTTCCAACATCTTACTAAAGCCCGTATTGATTAGGTCCCTGGCCGTTGGTACTGCCTCTTATTCTTTTTGTTGAGGTGATTTTTTCCATCTTGTCATTTTGTCCAGAGGAGAATAGAATGAGAGAACAAAATGCTAATAGGGTAACAACGTCCCCAGAAAATATACACTAAACAAATCAGAAAAGACCTAAAACTGGGGGAAAAGAAGGGGAAAGAAAGAAAAAAGAAAATGAAAATGAAAAAGATAAAAACAAACAAAAACAAAACAAAACAAAAAATAGAATATGATCAAATATGATCAGGCTGGTGCATAGATCAGGGCCACACAGTAGTTTTTGGGTGTATTTTGGTCTGTTAGAAGAAAGTGCCTCCCAAAATTATAAAGAAAGAAAAACTTATATATGTACAAAAATAAAGGTTAATATGATGAAGGGATGGAATATGACATAAAGATGGAAATTATAAAAGATTTTATAAAAGGAATTGATAAGATAAGAAGTTGGTTGAAAAAAAGAAAGAAGAGGATATATAAAAAAGAAAAGGAGAGAATGTGATCAGGCAGGAGACTAGAACAAATCTATACACTAGAGATTTAGGGTATATTTTGATCTGTTAGAAGAAACTGTATCCCAAAATTTTAAAGAGAGAACAACTTACATATATATACCAAAAATAAGGGTAACTACTATGAAGGGATAGAATATGACTCTAAAAATGAAAAATAAAAAAGATTTTTAAAAAAGAGAGATTGATAAGATGTTGGTTGAAAAAGGAAAAAAGAGGGTGCCTGGGTGGCTCAGATGGTTAAGCGTCTGCCTTCGGCTCAGGTCATGATCCCAGCGTCCTGGGATCGAGTCCCGCATCGGGCTCCCTGCTCCTTGGGAGCCTCCTTCTCCTTCTGCCTCTCTTTCTCTCTGTCTCTCATGAATAAATAAATAAAATCTTTAAAAAAAAAAAAAGAAAAGAAAAGAAAAAGGAAAAAAGAAAAATTAAAAAAAAATACAGTTAAAAAAAATTAACTTTGAAAGACTAAAGAATCATGGGGAAAAAGCCATGAATTCTATGTGCAGTATTCCCCTAGCACTGGAGTTCTGTCGTTCTCATTAATCAGTAAACTTGGTCTTGGCTGGCTGTTCTTGCTGATCTTTTGGGGGAGGGGCCTGTTGCTGTGGTTCCCAAATGTCTTTGCCGGAGGCGGAATTGCCCCACCCTTGCCTGGTTGGGCTAAGTCATATGCTCGGTTTGCTCTTGGGAGCTTTTGTTCCCTGCAAGCTTTCTGTACAGCTTTGGAGGACAAGAGTGAAAATGGCGGCCTCCCAATCTCCGCCCTAGAGGAGCCGAGAACTCGGGGCCCCACTCCTCAGTGTGCCCCCAGAGAAAAGCAGTCAATCACTCCCGTCTCCCCGGTCTCCGGCTGGTCTCCGGCCGCACTCCGTGCTCACCCGGCCAGTGATCGAGCGTTTCTATCTTTAGCTCACGACCCCATGTGGAGTCTGCAAACCCAGCAGATCCCTGTGGTGTGCTCCCACGCTGCTCCTCCAGGGGGAAGAGGGGGAGTCTCCCTGGATCTGACACTTGTTGGGTCCCTGCTGGAAGAGCAGGGTCCTGACTGTGCCGCAGATCACGGTTTATGGCAACCCCGAGCTGACAGCCCACTCCTTTGCTCCGTCTCCGGAGCCAGCTTCCCTGCTCCGATACCTGGGAGCTCTCCTGCACTCGGGCACCCCCAGTCTTTATGTGACCCCGAGGGTCCTGAGACCACACTGTCCCAGCAAGGGTTCTACACCCCGCTTAGCCACTGGAGCAACATTCCTCAGTGGAGCTGACTTCTAAAAGTTCCGATTTTGTGCTCCGTGGCTCTATCACTTGCCAGAAGTGGCGGATGGAGGCCCCCTCCCCGCTGTCTATCCTCCTAATATCACCTCAGATTCACTTCTCCGCACGTCCTGCTTCCAGAAAGTGGTCACTTTTCTGTTCAGAGAGTTGTTGCTATTCTTTTCTTCAATCTCCTGTTGAGTTCGTAGGTGTTCAGAACGGTTTGATCCCTATCCAGCTGAATTCCTGGGACCAGATGAAATCCAGGTCTCCTACTCCTCCGCCCTCTTGCTCCTCCTCCACTTTTTTTTCTATTCAGGCCCTCAATGGATTGGATGATGGAGTTTGCTTTACTCAGTTTACTGAATTTAATGTTAATCTCATTCAGAAATGTTCTCACAGACACACTGAGAAATAATGTTTAGCCAAGTATCTGGGTACCTTGTGATCCAGTCGAACTGACACATAAAATTAACCATCACACACAGGTCCCAAATATTTCCCATGGGCATTTGAGTTAGAGCAGAAAACAGACACCAAGTGTAACAAACTGTTGCCAAGAACTGAATAGACTTGCTTTGCACTGACAGACCTCAAACTTCTGACAGGCTGGGTATGCTGACTCAAAAAACCTGCCTTTTACACATATGAATTATTGCATTATAATTAAATTCTTATTGTTATTGATATTATGTATTTTGAGTTTTCAAAATACGTGCAACATGTATGACAAGATGGGTTTGTAATTATAAGGAGATCTTATATAGTGAAAGGGAAAACAAACTAGTAAAAATGGACAAATATATAGAAAAATACAAATGGCCAATAAACTTTGTGAAAAAAAAAAGTCAAGCTGTATTAAAAACCACAGAAATGCAAATTAAAGCAAAAATAATACCAATTTTTGTTCATCAGATGGGAAAAATTATTTTGAAAGATTGAAAATTTTGTTTTGATGTGTTTGTGAGGAAGCGGGCATTATCTTCCAGTGTTGGTAGAAATGTAAATTGGCACGAATGTTTTTGAAAGGCAGTTTTCTAGAACACACATAACCTTTGACCCAGCAATTTCATGTTTAGACTCTCTGCTAAAGAAATAGTCATGCGTGGGCACAAACTTATATACAAACATACTCGTTTTGTCATTGTTATAAGCAGTAAAAAATGGATGTGTACTGAACATTTGTTAATAAAGGTAAGACTAAATAATTTATGGTATATTTAGATTATTTAGTACTATGTAGCCATTACAAAGAAGGTGATGGATGTGTTCATACTGCCATAAAGATATTGCTAAGATATAGAGTTATGTGAAAGTCACAGAAATATATCTATGATAGGATTCTGTTTATTAAACTAAGACTTGTGTATGAAGATAGGTATATTTGTAATGCATTAAAAATAATCTAGAAGACGGCACCTGGGTGGCTCAGTTTGTTAAGCGACTGCCTTTGGCTCAGGTCATGATCCCAGAGTCCCAGGATCGAGTACCGCATCAGGCTCCCTGCTCGGCAGGGAATCTGCTTCTCCTTCTTACCCTACTCCCTCTTGTGCTCTCTCTCACTCTCTCTCTCTCAAGTAAATAAATAAAATCTTTTAAAAAAAATTTAAAAAAATAAAAATAATCTATAAGAAAATATTCCAGGTTAGTCTTGAACAACTGTTCTCTTTAAGGAGGGAGATGGAAATGAAGAGGCAAGGGGCCAGAAGGCACTATTATAACCTTACAATTTTATCATTTTTGGCCATTGAAAAACTAAAAATAAAGCAACAAAAAAATTAATGTGATTTGGCATCTGAGTAAAATGTATGCATGTATGCATGGATGAATTGGAATCAAATGACAGTATTTCTAAGAGATTCAGAATTTGGATGCAATGGTATTCAGTGAAAGATATGGGGAAAATTTTATTTGAGAAAAGGAAATTGTTATTACTGCTGTTATTTTGTAATTGCTGGATTTTTTGTTCTTTCAGATTAACAGAGTGCTCTTCCACTGTAGTTATATAAAATGTGATACTCATTATCATGAATATCAGTATCAGAATTTTTCGTTGAACACTAAAATCATACTGGAGCCTGTAAGAAGTAAATAAAGACATAGGTAAAACTACTTTTAAAAAAATGAAATTCTCTACCCAAAAGAGTGTGATATCTGCTTATATATGGTATTATTTCAGTTGTGTTGTCTATTTGTTCTTCTGTGTTTTCTTCCTTTCTTAAAGATACATAGTGGATTAAAAACAGAGCTTTTAAAAACAGAGCTTTTAAAGATGAATAGTTAAACAAAGGGGAAAGTCCATTTCAAGCAGAAAGTGGAAGAGTAGAGGAAAATCAGATGGTACAATCATAATTCTACACCAATAATCTCATTATTCATTTTTGAAGAGGAGGGGTTTCTGCAAGGAATGAGACTGGAGATGGGCTGTGTTTAGGAACTTCTCGAGAATAGTTCATTGACAGTTTCTTTGGTTGGTAGATATCACCCAGGCATTTAGAATAGGCATCTTATCTTCCCAAATAGGCTTCAGTTGTGGAAGAATCAGGTGAGTCATGATAGAGGCTACTGTTTCTCAGTTTGGGGGCCAGTGGGAAATGATCTGAAGGCTGAAGAACACATGACCTCCTAAAATAAACAAGTCCCTTCCCAGTTAGAATCTCCTCAGGACAATTAGAAGCAATCTCAGCCTATAGACCTTACTTGGTTATTAAGGGAAATGAGGAGCATAGGATCACATCTATAAGATTTTAAAGTCGACTTTATGAAGAATGTCTAAATATATGTCAGATCTAAAGTCAGCCAATACACTAAGTTTATCCTAGAATATCATTTCTGACACTCTTACATATCAACTAGAATTAGAGCTGTTAATGTTAACAAGGACACATAAAAATTTAAGAGTATGCAGAGAAGGCAAATTGTAGGAAAATTATTAGGGCACTTTTCAACCTGTTATTTTGTTTGCTGCATATACCATTGCATAGATAATAAAAACAATGAAAGTAAAATTTAAACTCAGAAAGGAACTTATGTCTACTGATCCAAATTTTAATGGAACAGAGATATTATCAATTAGATGCAGACCCATTTATTAGCAAATGAGTAAGTTTGCAACCATCAGCAAGCAAATATAGTACAAACACAATGCTACTGAACACTATGTACTTGAGTTAACAGCTGATTTAGTAAGCAAATAAGCAAATGGAAAGTAAATTTATGTTATTTATGATCTCCTGAAGATTACATTAAGAAAATAATTAAAAGGATGATAATCCTAAAACATCTGGGTGCCATTTACATATCTTCATTTGGGAGGATGGGAAAAATTATCCTTTAGAACAGGATGATCTGGGTTATAGGACTTGGCAAAAATGAAAAAAAAGATTTTCAATTTTCTTTCTGAGGATTCCTTCCAATGGACTGTGTTTAGTGCCATTTTCTTTCCTGGTGCTCTTTTTACTTCACTAACTACTTTTCTTCTGTAATCTTCACTGGATTCCCTGTTTTTCTCTTCCTACCTCTTCCATGTCATCATTTTCTGTGAGTTACCTTCTCTGTATGAGAAGCTTGGAAAACATGAATATTCTAATGACTTTAGCTAATGTCTTCATTCCCAATCCTTTCTTTCAGCTTCATTAAATGTTTCCCACTACTCATAGATGTCTTCAGTTCAAGTCAACTCAATTCAGCTTGACTTCAGTAAATGTAATTTTCATCCTTGTTTGATACTGTGTTGGCTATAGGGATTTCAAGATGAATAAAACCTGGTAACCGTCTATAAGAAGTTAAGTGTTAAAACCAGATACCTATACAAATAGCCACAATGCATTATATTGCAACATTTTTGCCACAGGGTGGTGACAATTTTAATTTACACAACTGAGGCAAAGAGAGGCTTAGAAAAATGTGACCTTTAATCCAGGTCTTGAATAATGAGCCACTTAAAGGGGCAAACAAGAGTAGAAGGAGAACTTCATAGTCTGGAAAAAAAGTATTCATGAAACATGTGTACAATTGAAGTACTTAGTGCATTTGAAGGTCAGTGAAAAATCCAGTGTGGTTGGACCACAGTATTCTTGCTGGAACTGGGTGGCAAAGTAGCCTAAAGTCAGGCTTGAAGAAATTTTGTTAGGCTTAGGGGCTCTCCTACAGTTTTTGAGAAAGTGATTGATATGACTTCACAATATGGCAGCAATATAAAAAAATACTTTGGAGAAAAATTAGAATGAAGGTAGATTTTAAAAATTAGATCTGTTGCACTAATCCCAAGAAAATAATAAGGATAGAAAGTAGGCAAGTGAAAATATGGGGCCTGGAGGAAAGACGATAATTTTAAGAGCCTTTTAAATAGTAATCCACATGATTTTGAAAAGCAAAGGAGAATTTTTAATGTACAGGGACACATGGTAGTGGTTGAGGAATGGAAATTGTCAAGAATTACTTAAATTTTTATCTTGGGCATCACTGATGATGATGATGCCATTAACTGAGAAAGTGAACCTGTAAAAAGGATAGGATTGGGTGGAAAGGTAGATTCTATTTTTTTGACTTCTGGTCATCAGGTGGAAGTAGGCAGCAGAAGTTAGCACAATTATTCTGTAACTTAGGAAAGAGATGAGGATAGAGACAGATCTTTTGGAGGCATCAACATAAGTGTAGTAGAGAAGCCTTAAGAGTGAATAAATTACACAGAAAAAGGGTAAATTCTTTATGAATGAGAGGCAAGAATATAACACTGGTGAAAAAGGTGAAATCATTACCTAAGGGAAAGGCAGAAGGGAAGATCCAATAGGTCAAAAATCACATGATCATCCTTCTGGCTTCTAAAACTTCATTTGCAGGGAGGTAAGATGGCGGACTAGTGGGGGGACCCTGAGTTTGCCTTGTCCCTTGAACACAGCGAGATCAATACCAAAATATTTTGAATAACTAGGAAGTCAATCTGAGGATTAAGAAAACAATCTGCACCATTAGAGGGAGAGAGTATGGCAGATGCAAGGTTCAGACTCATGAATTGGGGGAGAGGAAAGCCACAGGGTCCAAAGGGAAGGGAACCCTTTTCGCAGAGTGAAGTCAGGGAGAGGAGGAGAGAGGGCGAGAGTGCAGCAGATAGGGGACTGTGTGATAAGCCAGGGTAAGGAGATCCCCTGGGTCACACTGGGAGAGATTGCTCCCCTTCCCAGAGTACATTTGGAAGAGGGTATTTTGCCACTCCAAGGACAAAAGGCCAGCTGGGAGCCATTGAGTGGCATTCAACAGCAGGGGACAGAGGCGTGCGCAGAGGGCAGATAACCTTGTAGCAGCTTTTCACGTGTATCACAATAGACTCTAACCACCGTGTGTACACCGTGCGACTGCTTTTCTGGGACAGGAGAGTGCCAGGCATGCCTCAAGGCTCTCCTCCAGGGTCCACACCTTGCCAGGCCCTTTAAAATTTGGAGTTTTGAATCCCAGCCACCAGCCACAGATAAAATACAGGAGATCTGTGGCATTGGGCACACTGACAGCCTGGGCACAGACAAGTTAAGGGCAAGGATCTGATGAAAGCCTGGGATACAGGAGATTGTTCACTTTTCTGCGAGGGCCTCCTGAACAGCGATGGCCACAAGTTCCGGTCCCAGGGACAAGAGGGCACCATGATGCCATCTTCCTCCTCCACCACCTTTCCCTCCCCCCATGCCCTCCAGCACAGTCAGACTTCAGAGAGAAACACAGCGCTTCCCGTGGAGGCTGAAGTCCCCTATCCTAAACACCCCCTCCCCCTCCAAACCCTCACCCCCACCCAGGCCTGGCAGGGGCATCTTTACAAGGGCAAGTCTGTTTCTGAGCCAGCCCAGTGGGCCTCTCACTCAGAAGACCAACACAGGCCCCCTGCATGTACCAAATCTATTGATTAAAAAGTGCTCTGGGGGCGCCTGGGTGGCTCAGTTGGTTAAGCTCAGGTCATGATCCTGGAGTCCCGGGATCGAGTCCCACATCGGGCTCCCTGCTCAGCGGGGGGTCTGCTTCTCCCTCTGACCCTCTCCCCTCTCGTGCTCTCTGTCTCTTATTCTCTCTCTCAAATAAATAAATAAAATCTTTAAAAAAAAAAAAAGTGCTCTGAAGCATCAACTTGGGTTCTGGTGGAAATAGGACCAGGCTTTCTTTTCTTTTCTTTTCTTTTTTAAAATTTTGTATTTCTTATTTTGTTGTTTTTTATCTTTTATTTTTTTATATATTTTTTCTTCTTTTTCTTTACCTTTTTTTTTTGGTATGAGGATCAGGCTTATAAGTTTTTGTTCATTTGTTGGTTTGTTTGTTTCGTTGTCTTATTTTTCAGATCAGGCTATTTCTTCTTTCCTTACTCTTTTCCTTCTTTCTTTCTTATTCTTTGGAATCAGGCTTACAGTTTTTTGTTCCTTATAGTTTTTTTTTTTTTTTTTTTTTTTTTTTTTTTTTTTTTTTT